>NW_026899378.1:0-80781 GCF_033153095.1 Gastrolobium bilobum
ACTGACGGTAATCAGTGCACAATCTCATGCTACCGTCCTTCTTCTTAACAAATATGACTGGTGCTCCCCACGGGGACACACTAGGCCGGATAAACTGCTTAGCCGAAAGCTCTTCAATATGCTTCTTTAACTCGGCTAATTCCGGTGGTGACATCCTATACGGAGCCAGAGAGATAGGCCCCACACTAGGCAACAGATCAATCGTGAACTCAATCTCTCTATGAGGCGGAAGTTGTGGAATTTCATCTGGAAACACATCCACAAACTCCCTCACCACGGAAATAGTGCCAATCTCCTCATGACTTCCGCCTACTAAACCCCCCACAAAGACATATCCCAATGCCCCGGCCCTCAAAGCCTTTCTAACCTGTAACACAGATAGATATGGGGAAGAACTAGTAGCAGAATCATCAGCATCAAGCACAATCCTTTTACCACAGCAGTCTATCATAGCACAGTTCTTTGACAACCAGTCCATACCCAAGATAACTTGAAGGCTGATCATAGGTAAACAAATAAAATCCAGCACGTAATCTAGGCCTTCATATTTGAATTCAACATCTTTACACAACACGGATGTATAACACTCCTCTCCAGTAGCAGTAACCACTTTCATTGGAGGGCGAATGTCATACATTTGCAAATTTAGCCCAACGGCCATAAAGTCAGACATACAAGAGTGTGTAGCTCCTGAATCAAACAACACTTCAACATCCATATTATCAATGTAAATTGTACCTTTCACTAGATTCGGAGCCTTCTCCGATTGTTGACGGTCCATAGTATATACTCTACCAACCGTCTGAGACTCTAGCATAGGTGGAACAACAGTAGCTTAAACTGCCATAGTCCTTGCTTCGTTCTGAGGACACTGCCTGGAGTAGTGACCGGATCTTCCACATTTAAAACAAATCAATTCACCGGTAGCACATGGACCTCTATGCTCTTTGCCACATCCCTTGCACTTGGGAGGAGGTCCTCTATCAACAAAATTCTTCTGAGTACCGGGATTTTTGAACAAGTCAAAGGGCTTATTCGCATTCAGCTTCTTGCCTTGCACCTTCCTGTTCTTCCAATAACCTGAGCCCGTTGCTTTATTGGAACTAGGTGTCTGGGCCTCAGAAGGCTTCTTGGTTTGGGACACCTTATACACTTCTTCCACCTTTCTACACTGGTTTACAAACCGACTGAACTCTCGGATGTCACAATTTGACATCTTCTGAGACATCTTCTCATTAAGACCCCATTGGAACTTGGAGGTCATTTCAGCCGGAGTGGGTAAGGCTCGCCCATAGTTGGCGTATTTCACCAACTCATTGAATTTTGAGAAGTATTGGTCAATAGACATCGACCCTTGCTTGAGATCGTTGTACTCATTCTGCTTTTGTTCCCTAGCCTCTCTAGGGAAGTAGTTATCCAAGAACAATGTCTCGAACAACCGCCATGTGATCTCCCGACCTTCAGCTTCTAATGGCTGCACAGTATTGGTCCACCAATCTTCCGCTTCCTCTTCCAGCATATAAACAGAGTAAGCCAACTTCATTGCGTCAGGGCATCTCATCACCCTGAATATTTTCTCCATCGCTTGGAGCCATTTTGCAGCCGCCATTGGCTCATAACCTCCCTTAAAAGAAGGAGGTTTGTGTTTTCGGAAAGCCATCAATCTCCTTTCCTCCATTTCATGATCACCGTCATTTTCAACTCGAGGTTGATGAACCTCAGTGTGATGACTCCGACTTCCAGAGTGGTGACTACCCTCACCCTCATTGTTACCCACTCCACCCTCTTCCTGTGAAGGAGGTGGAGAAGGCGTAGCAGTGTGAGGAGGAGGGGTGGGTTGCCGGTTCACGGGCCTAGGACCTCTCAACGTCCTCAGCTCAGTCATCATTGCGGCCATGGCAGTCCGCGAGTCTTCATTGGTTTTCATTAGATTCTCATTGGCTTGCCAGCTAGCAGCCAACTCCCTCTGAACAGCTGCAAGAGATTCAGCCACGGGATCAGGCTGTACGCCTGTTGCCCCACGGCCACTTCTAGCCCCACGGCCACTTCAGGCTGTACGCTAAAGCGCGCGCTATCGGGCGCTAAAGCCTCCATCTGGGCGCTTAAGCGCACGGAGGCAGGAAGCATCAGGTATTTCAGTGTAGATGGGCGCTTAAGCGCGCATCAGGGCGCTCAAGCGCGCTATCCTGGGCGCTCAAGCTCCCATTGGGACGTTTTAGCGCGCAGAGACAGAAGCATCTCCTCCTTCAGTGGCGAAGGGCGCTCAAGCGCGGACCAGGGCGCTCAAGCGCGCAACCCTGGGCGCTTAAGCCCCACCCTGGGCGCTAAAAGTCGAAGGGACAGTAAGCATCCCATCTCTCTGCAGCAAAGGGCGCATAAGCGCAAGCAAGGGCGCTCCAGCGCGCAATCCTGGGCGCTTCAGCCCCCACTTGGGCGCTCCAGCGCGAGGAGGCAGAATGCATTGGCACTCGCAGGGGCAGCAGGGCGCTTGGGCGCGCTCCTGGGCGCTTAAGCGCGCTGCCAGGGAATTCAAATTCTCACATTTTTCAAGTCTAAGTCTGGGGGAAGGTGCATCCCCCTTACAAACCCCAATTGTCCATGCCCCAACACTAAATCCTAGCACTCATCCAACCTCTCCTCATGAGATTTAGCTAGAATTGGGCAGCATGACCTTTGTTTTCTCATCGTTTACCAATTTAAACAAAGGGTACCTAATTGATTTTCAGCCCAACCAATTCAACAACTCAATACATAACAAGCATGCATATATTGAATTTCAAGTAGGCATCATTTACATTACATATCCTTTACAAATCATGGAACTTAGCTTACAAAACACTATGATCATTCCCTTGGCTCCCATCAACAAAATGTGTAACCAAAGGCATGAGCATAGGCTAAGTTCATCCAATGAATCAAGATATACAAATGACCATGGGCTTTCAAAATAAAATCCTATACATGTCAACTACAAAAGGCATGCATAAACTCAAAAGAAATGCCACATTTCATGCATAATCCAGATATGGCCACTTGCCACCAGAGGCTCCTGCAGCATCCTTACCTGAAAGGGGGTCCCCACAACACGGGGTGAGATATACGAATATATCCAGTAAACCAGGGGTCCTTGGAGCATCTCTCCACCCCACAGTTCCATATCAGTGTAATAGCAATAACAATAATAATGCAGTAAATACATATCTATGCAAAGTGCAATACATCTCCAGGGGAAATCCCTCGAGCTCTCAAGCTGTCCTAAGGAAACTCAGATGCAAATAGTCATACTGGCCAGCTAACTACCAAGTATGATTTACGCATCGTCATGCAACATACCACATAGGGAAACACCGTCCTATGCCACACCAAATGCATACACATACGTATAACAAAGCATTACACTATTTCATTGCATTTATATACACTATAATCACCACTACCCTTTGAGGGCTTGGTGGAACAATCAAGGGAATTACACCCAAGGTCCGAAGGCTTACCTCAAAGCTTTCGTTCAACCTTTGTTCACCACCAACGGTCCAGTAACCAATCAACTTTGGTTTCAACAATAACTCACAAGTACCACACCTACACCAAGGTGCCATAACATCAATCATACTATACAATGAATATTCATATATACTCATTAATACCACAACAACTCTACATCCCAACTTAGCAAGAGCTTACCTATTCCAAGGAGCTAATCAAGCTCCATAGTTTGCTCCAATGGTTGATCACTCACGGTTGGTCCAAATGTCTCAATCCTAGACATCACAAGGACACAATCAATCATTCAACTTACTAATTGTTCAACATGCTAGAATACTAACCAATCCAAGCATGAACTTTCCAATATTATGAACAATTATCAAATGACTATCTAGGATCATTTCCACCGATTAAATGTCATTCCTAGCACTTCTTATAACATGCACTAAATCTCATTCTTCCTAGAACATAGCTAATTCAACTACATTTCATCAAAATCCCAATTTACTATTCATAAACCCTAACTCATGCAAATTTCAAGGAATCATGAGGTTCAAGGGTTAGAATCTTACCACCAATGGTCATACAACCAAGCAAGGAGTGTTCCTCAAGCTCCCATGGAGGTTGAACTTCCCAAAACCCTAAAATCTCTCCAATGGCCGAATTTTTGAGAGGCAATATCCCTCTCCACAATGCTCCCCACTCAAAACAAAGCAAGGATTATGAAAGAGGAGGAGATTTGGAGTGGTTTAGGCTTTAGAATCACTCAAAATGGTTGAGATTAGCAATCTCTAGGCTTTCCCTCCTTCTTCCTCTATTCTCCCTCTCTTCTCTTCTCCTCCTTTCTGTCGACGGGTTTCTGGGGGGGAAGAGAGTTCTCTTGCATTTTATCACTTAACATAAGTTAAGTGGTAACATGTAGGTATTAGTTCGTCTATCTATTTAACTCCAATAATTACCAAACTTTACCCAAAAGTCTGGAATATTATTCTAGGAATATTTACAAATTTATTTTTATATTTTGGGTACTTTTGCCAGTACCATTTATACCCCTTAATTTTCACTGAGTACACTTTTTAACTCCAAAGTGACTCAGATTCATTTAATTAAGCCTTATACTTAATTTCACTCACTAAAACATGTTTAATTAATTAATTACATTAGATTTACTAATTAATTAAGTTGGGCTATTATACCAGTCATGCTAACATATAAGCTGAAACAACATAATCAGCTAAGCTCCGGCCTCCCGCCGCCTGAGGCATCAGTACCCATACTACCTGATCCTGAAATAAGCATTCCCCAAACGTGGGGTAAGATCTCTAATCTAGAAATCTCAGTAAGTCAGTGAGTCCTCAAGGATCTTCCACCCCAAGCTCACTTACATGTGCAATATAAGTTCAAAAGACGTTTATCATTTATCATTTCAAAAACAATGCAATGCAGCAGATAATCATGCCATGTGTGTCAATACTAATCTACTGGCCAGAGACAGTGCAGGTATACGTCTATCACCTACACACCGTGCAAGTACCACTTGCATTCACCCCGGTACACCGTCTTGTATGGCGCTACATACTCAGGCTTCCTGTCAAGATGAAACAACACATGCATATTAAAAGCCCTTACATGTAAAGTTCAATCAACATATCAAATATCCAAAAGCATGTACACAACATGCATAAACCATACCCCCATGGGACATGGTGGAACCACAACATGGCTAAACCGAGGACACGAAATCTTACCTTGCAAGCTAACTCCAAAAGCCAAGAGTCCACAACTCAAAGTTCAAACACAGCAGATTCACAATTTGTTATGGACCAATACTATATCAATAATAATGCAACACAAGCATAAAACTTAAAGACAACGCCTCTCCTTACGTTTTACGTCTTAAGGCTCCATACCAAGCCATAAGTCCTTAATCACTTGATTCTGACTTAATTTAATTAAAACAGAAGTTCAACTTCATCAATCTAGGGTCCACAAACCCCCAATAACCTACTGTCCTCACAGCACAGCTACTGTTCTTCGAAATCCCAGAATATCCGGATATTCCTCGGGACCATATCCGGATATGCAATATCCGGATATCTAACTGGACATATCCGGATATGCAATATCCGGATATACAGAATCCCATATCCGGATATTGTTCGGGCAGATATCCGGATATTTCACGACAGAATGCAGAAACTGCATTTCGTGAAGATATCCTTCCAAGGTTGGGTTTCTACCGATTTTAAACACCTAAACATGCATTTCTAGGTGTGTTCAACATTACCCAACAACAAGTTATCATCTTTTAGCCATTAGATGCATCAAGGTACCATTTTTAAGCCTTAGAACTCAAGTTAAAGGTTGGTACAACATACCAAGGCTCAAAACTCAGAAGTAAAGGCTCTTGGAGCTCCACACTCTGCCTCTCCAAGTCTGACTTGAAGGGTACACGAAAATGCTACCAAAGCTTGGCCCTTTCCACACAAAGGAAGCTCCTTGGAGCTTCACAAACCAAGAGCAAGACTCTCACCACCTCAACTCAAGAGGACAGCCCCTCCAACACTCACAAATAGCAACCCAACACAGAACAGGGTCAACAACACAGCCCTAATGCTACTCTCACCCCACACCAAGTGTTTAAGAGAAGGATTTGTGAAGGAAGTTGCCTCAAAGCTCAAGAAATGGAAGAGGAACACAATGGAACAGTACTCAGCAGTTGGCCAGCCCCAAGACTCACGTAGAGCATGTGTTATGGCCTAGGGTTTTGTGCTAACAAGCCTATATATAGCCACTTAACATTTAAACACACAGTATTAACTTTAATTGCTACACTTAGCATTTTAATCCCAAACTTTGGATTCTGAATCTACACATTTTTCCAAGAATTTACATATTTCTCTTATAATTTTCTGAGCACCTTTTCCGGTACGCGCTTTTCCAAGCCAGTATCGGTTTCTAGCACCAGTTCTCATTATCTGGACTTGAAACTCGTTGTACAAGTCCTACATATTATTCTAGTAATTGTCATGCACTTATTATAATTTTTCGGGATACTTTTTTGGTACGCATTTATACCGACTAGTAGAACCGGTATCTGCACTTTTCTTCCGAAAAGCTACTTTCAGCATTCTTAATCACTTGTTACGATTATTAAGCCTCATAAATAATTATTAGGGTCAATTATGGAATCATTTCCTATTTTCTCGTAATTTATTAATTAAATACCTTAATTAACGGTGCGGGTTCTTACAGTTGTCATGCACACCCTAAGTAAGTTTAGCCACTTTTTTGATTCAAACAACCATAATATAGGGATTTGACTTTTTTTTTACTTTTAGGTTAAGTTATAAAATATCTAAAATTCAATTTACATTATTATCCTTCTTGAAACGTTTCTTATAATTCAAGACTTATATATTTTTACAAGATTAAATCCTAGAACAATAATCTCATTTGAGTTTTTCAGTAAAATTATACCGCAGTATTTTATCTGGTAAAAGTTATTATTCATCAATTTTCCTGAAAAGTGCCTATCCACACCAAATTTTCTTCTGAATTCAAATCCAACACTATTTTCACCAAATAATGTCTAATTATATCATTTCACAATTTTAGGGTTACATAATTGTCAAATTACCATTTTTCCCTTCAAGTGAATTTTCCCACAAATTATAGGATTTTCACTAAATAAATCCTCTATTCCTCAATTAAACTATATTTCAAATATGTGAGGTGTTATACAAGCCACTCGTGAACAAGTTGTTCTTGCGAATGAGGCTGTGTAATCTGTAGATGAACGAAGGTGATTATTTCTTTGCTCATTTAAATTAATTTAATATTATTTGTGCGCAACTTTCATATATAAATATCATCCTGGATGAGGAAGACAAAGCCTGCATATTAATGTGTTCACTGCCGAACTCTTGGGAGCACAATATTGTTTCAATCAGTACAAGTGTTAATAAACCGTCGTTCGAGACAGTTAATGCTGCCTTGTTGTCTGAAGAGATTAGAAGAGCATGTTCTGAAGGTACCAACAATAAGGCTCTGATTGTTAGAGGGCAGAGTGGTGGCAGATCAAAGTTTGGTCACAAAAGAACATCGAGGGGATGGTCAAAGTCTCGTGATAAATATGAAGTAAGGTGCGGAAGGTTAAAACTAGTTGGATATTTGAGAAGGAATTGCATAAGTAAAAGTCTAGGTCTTGATATTTGAGAAGGATATTTGGATGATCCACCACCATCTTCTTTTGGTAAAAAGAAGGATGGTGAAGATAGTTCAGGGGACCTGTGCATGGCATTTGACAGTCATAGCGACTGCAATGACTAGATCATTGACATTGAAGAATTTCTTTTCATATGACACCTTATAGAGAGTGGTTCTGCACTTATAAACCATATTCTAGCGGTACATTCAGAATGAGAGATGACATGACTTATACTATTGTAAAGCGTCAGAAGGTAAAGCTAAAGATGAATGACGAAATAGTCAAAAATCTATCGGACTTGATGCATATTATGGGGTTTACTAGAAATCTGATCTTCATTGGTAGTTCGGCAGATGCAGGTATAAATTTCTGCAGTGATAAGACTTATGGTAAACTATGAAAACTGTTGGGTAGCATAGTGTCGGTGTGGAAAGCTATATGTCTGAACAGGTGGAGGAGGACACCATAATATTATGGAATAGGAGGCTGAGGCATATTGGAGGAAAATGTTGGAGACTCTGACATCAAAGAATTTGGTGGACGGACTTCTGAGTTTCTCTATGGGATTTGGATTTTGCGAAGATTACTGCAAAGAAAGCAAAATCGAGTGTCTTTAACTCCATAGGAGGAAGAGCTGAGGGGATTCTGGACCTCTTTCACAATGATGTATTTGGCCCCACACCTGTTGCATCACATGAAAAATTAAGGTATTATATTTCTTTTACCGGTGATTTTTCAGGATATGTATGGATATATTTTTTGCACAGCATGGATGAAGAGTTTGATAAGTTCTGCGAGTTCAAGGCTTTGGTGAAAAATCAGTTTGACCGAAGAATCAAGGTGCTTAGAACTGGAAATGGAAAAAACCAATGCTTGTGGTTTTGAAAAAAAACTCAAGTGTTATAAATGACAAAAGTTAAAATTGAAATGAATATGGTAGATTAGTGTATGCGCTAATTGCCTTTACATCTGGGACATAAGTTGTGACACGGTTAGAGACTGTGATTGTGATCCCTTGAGTTCCAGGGGTACATTGGAGGACTTATCGGCGACAGATAAGCTTTCGTTTCTCAGGGTTAATCCCCTATTTGTTGCACCAAACTCCATGGGAGGATGGTGTATGCATATATACTTATATATTTGGATTACTAGTTTATATAGATTACTATTTTTGGTTAAATTGAGATATTATATGATGCAATCATATGTATGTATGTTGGTGTGTTACCATCCTAGGTGGTGTACCACCACAAGAAAATTGGTTTTTGGAGGCGGTTATATTTGCAATTTGAGGCGGTTCAAACCGCCTCTAAACGCCTATACATGACAATCTGAGGCTGTTATTCTAACCGCCTCCAAAGACAATTTGAGACAGTTATATTAACTGCCTCCAAATAACGTGTATCCACCTCCAAATAGTTAAAATTATATAAATTTTTTATTTTTAATATTGAAATTGTTATTTTTAAATGTTAATATAATTGTTATTTTTAATATAATTTTCGACAGTGATTAGTTAATATAATTTAAAAAAAAAATTAAAAGTTAATGTAATTTTTATTAGTTGAATATAAATAACTTAATGAATTTTGTATAAGTGTTTATTAGTGTGGGTTGTTATATAGAAGGGAATGGAGAAAGAGGAACAAATGTCATCCAATGTGGGACTTCAAAGTGAAGGTGAGATGATTTTTTTCAATGTGCAACAATCATCTTTGGATATTTATATATAACACCAGATAATTCAACTTAAAAATCTGAACGGTTAGATTAAAGTATTACAAGAGAAGAACACACTAACCAAATTTGAGGACGATCCAACGGCTGAACAAAGATTTTTTCCTCTTTGAATCTCACTGTCCGATAGATCATGAACCGCCTCTAAATATGCTTTGGAGGCGGTTATTTTAACCATCTTTAATGTACATTTTGAGGCGGTACACATGAAATCACCTACAAATGTCTATTAGAGGCGGTTAAAATAACTAGCCCCATTTCCATTCAGAGGCAATTAAATTAAAACCGCCTTTAATTGCTACATTTAGAGGCGATTATATCTCAACCGTCTCTAAATGGTCAACGGGGGCAGTTATTTTAATCGCGTCTAATATACATTTGGAGGTGGTTATGTTTAACCGCCTCTTAAAGTAGCAATTAGAAGCGGTTTTAATATAACCGCCTCTGAATGGTAAATGGAGGCGATTATTTTAACCGCCTCTGGTACAAATTTGGAGGCGGTTTCATGTTAACCGCCTCAAATGAATTAAACCGCCGGAAATACCGCCTCTATGTATCAATTGGAGGAGGTTTAAGTAAAATCGCCTCAATTAAACAGCCTCCAAATACCAGTTTTCTTGTAGTGTCCCATGAGTGTGGTGTCACGAGATTGGGAACGCCTAGTGTGGGGTATTGGGGGAATCCCGATACTTGTATGTAGCAAGACGTTGCGTATATCATACGATATGTCTATGGCCAGTAGGATTTATCATTGCACACGCATGAGATGTACATGATGGTGCATGATATGTTTTAGCGATGATACACTGCTTTAAAATGATTATATTATTTTGCTATAATTATTGCTATATTATTTTGCTATAGTTATTGGTATAGAATGGAAAAAGTTTAGTCACGTTCTTATACGAGATTAATTATGAATTTATCGGATTAGTTTCCGCATTTATTTAACTAATTAATTGCGCTTAATACCATAAAATAAGATAATAAACCGTTCGCGAATGGAGTGTTACACTAATAATCCTTAGGGTAAGGGAAATCAAGATCCAACCTACTTCTCAAAATTTTCCATCAACACTAATTTCAGCATCAATTACTTATATTCTCATTATTCTGTTTTGGAAGTTACATAATTATTTTCGTTAAGTCTGAAATCAATTTTTCAAGTTAAGTTCCTAGTTCAATCCCTACATCAATCGAACTCTAATTTAAAATGAAAAACTTTCAAAAATAGTAATACTCACGTCTGGTTTAGTCTTCTGTTTGTTTTAATTATTTTACTCTTAGTTTAAGTCTTCTTTAAGCTATTGAACTTTCAATTTAAGTCAAAACGCCATGATGTTGGTGGGACGATATTAGGGTCTCAAATATCCCATTTACTATTTGTTGTCACGCATACTTATACGCCACTTGCATACCCATTAGCAAGACAAGATACTTGCGCGCCATTTAGTAATTAGTATGTTTTCACAATTTCTCCAACTCAATATAATGCAGAAGGTGCTCCCATGACCCATCTACCGGTGCCTTTGGGTTTATGGAATTTTATCACGTCCTCTCCATTTGGTAAAAGAGTGCTACAGAGTACACGAAGAAGATTTTTTGTTTTTTGGGAATTTGACTTTTGGTAAATATGACCTTTTAGCCTTATTTCATTGTTTTGGTGGCTTTGTGTGCATTACCCTAAGAAACAATATTCTAGTTGAGTCCCAAATATCCTAACTCCAAAATCATCTTCTTAATAATACGATAAAATAACTCCTCCCTAGAAGCATTGTATGCGTTTTCTGTCAAAGTAAGAACTATGAAAGGCTGATTAATATCACTAAATAATGTTGCCATTTGCAATTCAGAGAAATTCACTGCAAACACACACATAGCGAATTTTTATTAAGTACAAAGGTAATTTGTCTATGGAACATTTGAACGCACAACATTGCTATAGTACACAGTGCATAAAAATTTTCGTTACTCCACGCACTTTTTTATTCCCCAGTCTATGAATACTACAAATTTAATCCAATGACAGCTCAAACACCACAGAAAGTGTGCAGAGGATTCTGATCTCCGTGGCATTTTCGAGTGTAAAGAAAATTGAAGAACTCGTCAGGATCAAAAGGCTTGAAGAGAAGAGGGTGTTCCTCGTCCACTA
Source organism: Gastrolobium bilobum (assembly GCF_033153095.1). Lineage (NCBI taxonomy): Eukaryota > Viridiplantae > Streptophyta > Magnoliopsida > Fabales > Fabaceae > Gastrolobium > Gastrolobium bilobum. Next base: position 11,586 of record NW_026899378.1, read on the forward strand.
GCTCCTCTGGGGCTTTTACAAGGTTCCCTCCTTTGGGAGTAGAGAACAGCCCTACAGAGTACCTTGGCACATTTCCAGTCAGCATCACTCTGTGAAACGGCGGATACACCCTGCCGTTTGACCATGCCTGCAAAATTCATATCACAACCTCATAAATGATAAATCTTTAATATCATTCAATAATAATAATGATTTTAACAATTAGTATGTTCTATAGTTTTTTTAATAATTACAAGTGGTGAATACAGAATAGAATTTACATGGAGTGAGTCACCAATCACAACAACGAAACTGTTTGGGGAAGGCTTTATCCATTTTCCATCTTTCGTCAGAACCTCTAAACCCTCCACTTCATTTTGGTACAATATTGTCATTATGTTCCTGTCTGTGTGTGCGCTGAGTCCTACCATTGGGTCACTGTTTTGAGGGCTTTCGTATCTATAAACCCTGAGAACATAATTGGATGTGTTCACGTGTTCCTCCAAGTACTTTTCAACACCAAAGCTCTCCAAAATCATCTTCCTAATAATCTGATCTAACTCTGATAGCTGCTCAGAGTAGGATTGTATAGTTTTGCTGCCAAATCGAAAGTCAAATAAAGTTAAGAGGCAAAAAGATATAGAAGTTCTCCACCCCCAAGAAAAAAAAAAGTTGGTTTAAAAAGTCTGTATAGGCTCAAATCTCACTCACATGCTATGGTGTCAAGCTAGAATGTAATTCTTAATTTTCACCTTAAAGCTTTATCTAGAAATTCTCAAAAAGAAAATCACACAAACGAGCAATCATAATCTCTAGATAATATTCAATGCAATGTCATGACAAAAAAAAAAATTATTTTGAATTCTCACAATTTACTTTTTGTGCCTCCTTAGAGTTTATTCAGATTTATTAACCAGTTCAGCTCATGCTATCTTGGACAAACATTCAGAGACACCAGTACCAGCAGAATAAAACACATAAAACTAAATAAATAAAATTAAATAATAAAAATAAAAATAAATACAAAAAATTCTTCTTTTTTTTCAAATGTTTGAGATATCTCCCCTGAATTTGAAAATTTCTGCTGAACATATATATTCCTCTGTGTGTATTCCTAAGTCTACGCATAATATGCAATCAAACCTATTTTCGTTTACAACGTCTTATAATTATATCTTCATCGCTGATTTTCGTTAATCAACGATTATCATTTATTACAAATTAATAATTAATTAATGAATAGGATTTGCAAAAATAATAACCGTTGTTCGGCAGAAATCAACGGTTAAGATATGATTGTAAGAGGTTATAAACAAAAATAGATTATAAATATAACTTTCGTCTGAAATCTATATGAAATTTTAATGAGTACGTGCCTAAAACTTGGGTTTCCCTTAGGCCACCAAGTATTAGTCATGCTGTCAACTTTCTCATAGACATTTGCATCATCAATGCCCATGCGCTCATAAAGTGGGACAATAGGATGTTGCCCCAAATAACCAAGTTCTGGTTTCTCAGACACATTGAGTCGCTTGGTTTGTAGAGGGAGATCAAAGAGCTCTTTTATAGCAGCAAACATGGCTTTGAGAAGGTCTAAAGGAACTTTATCATAAATTGCTTCAAAGCAACCATACTCTACCACTGCCTCGTGGACTTGGGATTTCACAGCCTCCCACTTTGGACCGTTGACTTCCAAGCCGAGGTTAGTAACGTCAATGACAGGAAGCTTTATAGGGGTTTCTGAGCCCATATCTTCACTTTTTCCTCTCTAATTTGATTGCAAGATGTGAGGAGAATGCTTAATTTAAGCTGGGTTTAAACTTATGTGTGCTCTTGATCAGTTTTGGTGATCAAGTTATATAATGGTATGCTCTGCATTTAAATGACGACATTGATAATATTAAAGTGTTTATTTTATTACGACGAATAAGTATATGTGCTAGAGACCAATAATTGATCTATAGTTGTAAACTTTTATCACCTCCTCGTTATAAATTATAGTTTACTTTAAAAAAAATAAATTATTTTTTATTTTAAAAGAAATGAAAATTGATAAACATATTGTGTCGAGCAATATGCTAATAGAATTAATGTTTTAGTTCGTAATTTAATGTTGATCCCTTGTTATCTAGTTGAAAAAAGGAGTTTTAAAAATAGCCAATTTTTACTATCTAAACCAAAAGTACGCTAATGTTCAAAAAGTACGAGAAATTTTGTCATAGAAAATAAAATCGGTTCTATTTGAATTAGAATTAGAATTACATTTTACATATATGTCTCATGAACATTGGTATATGCCGGTAGAAAATATGTTAAAGAAATACAAAAATCATTAATAAATTTTCAATTACAAGTTTAAACTTTTAGATGAAATAGTTTTTAACATGTTATCAGAGTTAAGGTGACCACATGGGAGTTCAATCTGACACCCCCTACTTTTTTAATAAAGTTAAGTCAACACAAAGTAAAATAAAAAATAGACTTTTCCTCACCAAAAATAAATAAATAAATAGACTTTTGCAATATCCATGTTTTAAGTCAAAAGACTCTTACGTGAAGGCGTGTGTTAGATAAATATCTTGGCAATGTACACACCTATTTTTCTTATATTATAAGTTCAATAATTTTTTATAAGTCGGAGATAAAGTCATTTCTTATAGATATAACAAAATGATGGGAATGTGAAAAGAAAAAAAAGAAAAATTATAAAACCAATTGATATATTGGGAATTAATATATATATATATATATATATATATATATATATATATATATATTTATATAGGGTTTGCTTTTTCTACCGTCAATGTAAATAACTTATCTACAATGAGCACAAAACGAGGTTGTTTTGAGGCAAAAATCAATGTATTTTTGTAATTATAATTTATTTTAGGGTTATGATAGTCTTTTTCATTATAATTTTTTAATTTTTCAACTTAACACGACGTCGTCTTGGGAGTGAATGTAGATAAATTTATCTACATTCACTGGAGAAACATTAAAACTATATATATATATATAGATATATATATATATAGAGTTTTATAAGAGTTATGTTGTAGGAAAAATGATTGTGTTATGTTATAGAGATTCGTTTTGCGTGCCGTAGTTTTTTTTTTTCCTTCAAAACATGCGGGTCCCACAATATGTTGTGTGTGTAGAAATTTTTTTGTGGTTATGTTAAATGACGAAAGCAAAACCCATAAACTTTGTTGTGTGTGTATATATCGTTTATACTCTTTGCAGGGAAAAAATTGTCAAAATGTGTTAGAATGTATGAATTTTTTCTATTGTTTAAAAAATATAAAAATAAATCATTTTACGTGAAAATATCATTTTTGCCCATATTATACTATAAATAAGTCTTTAAATTTTTCTTTCAGTACTTCTGATTAAATGATAAAGATTTTTCTTCTGAATTTTATTATTAATAATCTATATGTTGTCTGTTTCTTTTGGAATCAAAAAATTAATCTTATATCTCTTAATAAATTATCCTAAAATATTTCATTATTTAAATAATACATATTAAATGGAATAGAAATATTTAAAATCTAAGTAACTTAAAAAGTATTTAATAGTTCTTCTTTACAGAATTATGAAAATTATTAGAATGATGTATGATATTCTATCAAAAATTACTGCAAACTCAACTTTCATCCAAGTAGGAAGTCTTGCGAGGACTGTGTGATTGGTGTTTCTACGAGTGCATGCTCTCCACACATCTAGGCGAGACAATGTGCATGCACCTCCTTGACGACAATGCCTTAATGACAATGTTGTACCTTTCATGCATGTTCATGTTACTTGATTGAAACTCTTCCTATATTTTATGAACTTAGATAAACATTATCAATATTGAAAATCGAGATATGTTAAAGGTGTGACAACATTGAAGGCGAGAGGGTAGTTAAGATTGGAGGAGAACAAAAAGTTAGAGACTATCTTAAACGATGAATTAAAAAAAAAAAAAACAACGACAATGAATTAACTCTACTTTCAAATCAAATCGTTAAAAATAATATGTTAAGGGGAAAATGTCTCTGTTGTAACATGAGATATTATCTCTCGATCCACAACCCCACAAGATGTTGTTTTGGGTTTAGAAAAAAAAAATTACAATTTTTCAAAAAAAAAAATATTTGGTATTTTAGTAATTTTACTATCCTTTTATATCATGTAATTTTATTAGAATCACTACAAAACTTAAGTATTTGTGGAGATCATATTTGTAAGTTGTGGCGGCCTTTGACCCCCATAAAAGATATTTGTGACATTCACCATGACTAAATATCGCATGCACCACAACACAATTTCTGGCGTCTTTGGGTTCAACACAATCTGTTGCAGTATTTTTTGGAAGTTTCAAACCCTCACAAATGTTACATTTTTTGGAGGCTGCAAAATGCCACAAATATTATATTTCTGAAGGTCTACTGACCTCCTCAATATGTTTGACTTTCTATCACTCGTAGACCTCCATAATAGTTATCACTTCTTAGATGGCATACACTGTCACAATTTGTTTATTATTTTGACAAATTTGGAGTATCTGACACATTTTGTGGCAGCTTTACACTCCCAGTATTTAAGAGTTTAAATTTCAAATTCAGATTCATATTATATAGAGAGCTGAAACCTGAAAGTGAAAGCGCCAGATCAAGCAACTGAAGTCCAAAGTTGAAATAATTTTAGTTATACTAGATAGACGTACTGTTAAGTCTCTGGCCCATTGCATCGGTGTACACAGTTAACTGAACTGAAAGCCGCAAATCTAGTACGTCACGAATAAATAAAATTACATATTAGAGTTCTAGATCAAACACTGCAATTGTTTATTTTCCAAACACTTTGAAACTTTTAGCACAGATTCAGAAAGCAAGACATGGCAATGTTGTCTAGCAGGGAGGCCGGCTGCTTCTAGCAGCTGTTTCACCTTAGCGAAGTAATCGCTTTTGGCAGAAGAACAAGCACAGATATTGTACGTTAGAGCATCTTTCTACACAGCGAGGACTGCATTCTGTAATTTTATACATGGACCAACATGCAGCATTTTAATCACATCATCAAATTTTAACAATACATGAAAAGAAAAGAAAGAAATAATTACTTGAAAAGTCAAGCCAGAATGAACATGAAGGAAATTGTATAACTTGATTATTCCCATATGATTAATCATTTTCCTGCTAATCAGATATTATGTTTTTAAACCCAAGAGGTATGTCACTCAATTACTTCAAGGCACCTTACCCTCGAAAAATGGTGTATTAAACAGGAGATAGGATAAGAATAATTTTCCCTTAGAGCGCAAATGTTTTGCGTTTAATCCTAAAGGATTTTTTCAACGACAGAGCCTACTACCCGATCCTTGAGGCACACTCCAGTTCTAATCCATCATATATCTTATATCTTGGCTTGGTTTGATCTTTTTACCATTCTTTTCAAAAATATGTCCTTTGTAGCTTTTATGTATGAATTAAGCTACTAAAATGAGATAACATGCACTTAATTAGTATGTTGTTGTTGAAGACTGCCTTCAGTGATCCCATGCTGAAACTCAATAAAACAAAGATGAAATTAACACCAGAAGAAATGCAATTAGATAAGTTGGAAGGTTGTAAACTATAATGTGCCTAAAAATTAGCTTTATGTGAAATTGCCCAAATAAAGAGCAGAGTATGTGAAAAGCTTTTCCATGGGAAACTTTGTACTGTTGTTGCTAGGCTGCAGAGCTGGAGCCTCAATGATAGTGACAACAATCTCAACCTGAAAGCTTCAACAAAGCAATACAGTTTATATACTTAAAGAAATCAGGTAAATAATTTACTTAAAGGAAGCTAACATCATTCACTTATTTAAAGGAAAGATGTCCCGGTTAGCACTTAACAGAAGTTGCTGTCATTCGCAGCTTGATGATATATCAAATTGGGTCTATTATATAGACCAAGATTTACAATTGGTTACATCAGGAAATCAGCTAAACTTAAGGAACAGAAAGCATAAATCAAGGAAATCAGCTAAACTTAAGGAACAGAAAGCATAAATCAAGCTAATCTATTTACATCAGGAAATCAGCTAAAACTAAGGAACAGAAAGCATAAATCAAGCTAATCTATTTTAATATACAAGGTAACAAACCGTGATAGTTACAATCAGGATCCTAACAAATTAATGCTACTCTAATACTCCCCCTCAAGGTGGAGCATGGAGGGAGGAGATGCCCAACTTGGAAGTCAAAAAATCGAATTGTTTGGATCCAAGTGCTTTGGTCATAATATCTGCGGGTTGAGAACTAGTGGGGATATGTTGAGTAGAAATAGTCTTGCTGAGAAGATAGTCCCGAACAAAATGGCAATCTAACTCGATATGCTTGGTACGCTCATGGAACACTGGATTAGAAGCAATATGAATAGCAGACTGACTGTCACAAAACAGTTGCATAGGGGCTGCATGAGGAATATCAAGAGAGCTGAGAAAAGACTTTAACCAAATAAGCTCAGAAGTCGCAGCTGCCATGGCACGGTATTCAGCTTCAGCAGAGGAGCGGGATATTGTGTTTTGCTTCTTGGTTTTCCAAGAAATAGGAGAATGTCCAAGAGTAACAAAATAACCAGTGACTGATTTTCGAGTCAAGGGACAACTAGCCCAATCCGAATCACAATAGGCACGAAGAAGAAGATCACTGTCAGATCGAAGAAGGAGTCCTTGGCCAGGATTGGACTTAATGTACCGAAGAACACGAATAGCCGCATCGTAATGTATCTGCATAGGATGCTGCAAAAACTGAGAAAGTGTGTGAACTGCATAACTAAGTTCTGGTCGTGTAATCGTGAGATATACAAGACGGCCAACAATACGTCTATAACGTTTAGGATCATCAAACGGAGGTCCTTCAGCAAGAGCAAGCTTGTGATTGGGATCCATAGGATAAGCAACCGGTTTACAACTTTGAAGTCCACATTCCTTAAGAATATCCAAAGCAAATTTGCGTTGAGTAAGAAACAGACCGGTCTTGCTTCGAGCAAATTCAATGCCAAGAAAATACTTGAGGGGACCAAGATCTTTGATTTTAAACCAGGTTTGTAAATGAGCTTTGACACGGTCACAAAGAGAAGGATCACTACCTGCCAACAAAATATCATCTACATAGACAAGTATAGCAACATAATGGGAACCAGTCGAGTAAGTGAACAACGTATAATCAGCACGAGACTGAACAAAGCCGAAACTGAGGAGAGAACTACGAAGCTTAGCAAACCAATTTCGTGGGGATTGCTTGAGACCATAAAGTGAACGTTGAAGCTTACAGGCGTGACCAGACTTGGTTTGGGAGAAACCGGGAGGAAAACGCATAAAGACTTCTTCATCCAAATCGCCATGGAGAAAGGCATTTTGAACATCCAGCTGAAAAATGCTCCATTTTCGAGCTACAGCTACAGATAAAAATGTACGCACACTTGTCATTTTAGCCACCGGTGCAAAAGTCTCAGTGTAATCTTCTCCTTCGATCTGATTGTTCCCAGCAATAACCAGACGCGCTTTATAGCGTTCAATGGTTCCATCAGAATTGTACTTGATGCGGTACACCCACTTACATGGAATAGCTTTCTTACCAGAAGGGAGAGGTTGAATTTGCCAAGTATGATTGGCTTCCAATGCATCAATTTCGGCTTGCATGGCTTTCTGCCAATGAGGATATTGCATAGCCTCTTTAAATGATTTGGGTTCCAGGTTACTATCCACGGCGGCAAGAAAAATCTGATGGTGCGAAGAAAATAATGCATTAGAAACATAATGATCAATGGAATATTGAATACCTGAGTCGATTGGAGAAGTGGAGAGACGAGGAAAGGGTGTAGTCATTGTGTTGCATACATAATCCTTTAAATGAGATGGGGGACGTCTGGCACGCTGTTCACGAATATCTGCCACAGATGCAGTGTTGGGTTCTGTCAACGGAACTGGTGAACCAGGGACATCCGTGGATGAAGTAATAGAACCCGGAACTGGGGAGGATGAACTCCCCCTGTCATCAAGCTCCGCTGTGGGAGTATCAATAGCAGTAACAGGTGCCACATCATAATCGGTGAAGACAGCTTGTGGTGACGGTACATGGACAGAAGGTGCAGATGAAGTTGCAGCCAATGGAAGAATAGTTTCATGAAATAAAACATCACGAGAAACAAATATTTCATGAGTGGAGATATCCATGACCTTCCATCCTTTTTTGTTGAAAGGGTAGCCAACAAACACACACTTACGGGAGCGAGGAGCGAACTTGTCATGTGGTTTGGGTAAAACAGTAGTGTAACATAAACTCCCAAAGACCCGTAAGTGATCATACTTTGGTGGAGTGCCATGCAAAACTTCATAGGGACACTGACCACCAAGGAGTGGAGTCGGTGTCCTGTTGATGAGGTGAGCAGCGGTCAAGATGCATTCTCCCCAAAGAGATATAGGTAAGTGACCATCAAAACGCAAAGCACGAGCCACGTTGAGGATGTGACGATGACGACGTTCAACGCGTCCATTTTGCTGTGGGGTGTAAGTGCATGATAATTGATGATGAATACCGTAGGATGAGAGAGCCTCTTGGACTACAGATGACAAAAATTCAGTCCCATTATCACTCTGAATTCGCTTAACAGATGCATCATATTGGGTGCGAACCAAGTGGAGAAACCGAAGTAAACATGTGGAAGTTTCAGTTTTATTGCGCATCAAAAAAATCCAAACATGTCTACTAAAATCATCGACTACAGTTAAAAAATAGCGGGCACCAGTTGTAGATGCCATATGATATGGCCCCCATATATCACAGTGAAGTAAATCAAAAGGATGTAAACAACGTTTATTATTAATAGGAAAAGGACTTCGTGGTTGTTTGGCTTTACAACAAACGTCACAAGGAGCCAAATTGTTTGCATTGGAAATAAAAGGTAACAAAGATAAATAACGGGAAGATGGATGTCCTAGACGACGATGCCATAGTGCTGCAGAATCTGACGTACTGGCAACATGAGCAGAAGCTGATGATGCACACAATATATACACCCCTTCTCGTTCAACACCCGTTCCAATCGTCCTCTTCTGCTTTAGGTCCTGTATCAAACAAACAGAATTAACAAACAATGCCAAGCAAGACTGGCGCAGAAGCTGAGATACAGAAATCAAATTACAAGCCAACGAAGGGACATAAAGAACATTTGAGAGATGAAGAGAAGAGCCCAAAGTAATGCTGCCACATTGCGTAGCAATATCATGAACTCCATTCGGCAGTCCCACAGAACAAGGAGAAATAGAATGCACATTGGATAGATAGGAGAGTGTGCCCGTCATGTGTTGGGATGCACCACTGTCGATGATCCAAGATGGGTGTAAAATCTTACCCGTAAGTTTATCAACTGGAGGGGCAGAAGAGACAGCCAAGGACATGAGATGTTGTAGAACTTCTGGTGTAAAATCTGCCATGGAGATGGATGCTGATGACGGCTCAGAAGGAACCGAAGGCAGAGAAGTATGAGCAGCCCAATTTTCATAATTGGATTGTCCACGGAGGATGACCGTGGTGAGAACAGCACCAGGATTGTCGGATGGGTGCAGGTAAAAGGGTGACTTAGAATCAGAAACCTTGAAGGTTTTAGGTGCGGAAGTCATGATGAAAAAAAAAAAAAAAATGAAGGCTTGTTGATCGTCAAGCTCTTGATACCATAACAGAAGTTGCTGTCATTCGCAGCTTGATGATATATCAAATTGGGTCTATTATATAGACCAAGATTTACAATTGGTTACATCAGGAAATCAGCTAAACTTAAGGAACAGAAAGCATAAATCAAGGAAATCAGCTAAACTTAAGGAACAGAAAGCATAAATCAAGCTAATCTATTTACATCAGGAAATCAGCTAAAACTAAGGAACAGAAAGCATAAATCAAGCTAATCTATTTTAATATACAAGGTAACAAACCGTGATAGTTACAATCAGGATCCTAACAAATTAATGCTACTCTAATAGCACTTATGACATCTTCTTGTATGTACTTCATATACATAGTTTGTCTCGTAACAAAGTATAACCACTTTGCAGCCCACATCAGTTCATCCTGCAGTCGACATTCCATAGATTAAGAAAACTTAGTTAATTAGGAAATTAATTATGGTTCACACTTCCGAGATAATTAACAAAACTTAGTTTCATGCTTCTCTGTCTGTGATGAAAATTATCTGTTATATGTAATTTTTTTATGTAATAAATGCAAGGTACTCAGTATAAAGTTTATGTCAGTTATCTCTGTTTCATTGTTTTGTCGATTTTAGCATTTTTCCTTTTTAGTGCGTTTCATCTAGGGCCTGTTTAGAAGAGCTTTTTTTCAGTCAGAAGTTACTTTTTTTTTTCAAAAAAAAAGCACTTTTAGTTTAAAGTGTATTTGGATGTTGTTTCTAAAAAAATCATAAATCATAAAAAAAGTCAAAAACTTACTTTTTTCAGAAGCTGAAAATTTTAACTTCTTGAAAAAGCAAAAGTCAAAAGCTAATTTTTTTTTTCAAAAAATAAATATTTTTTAAAAAATCTAAATAGTCTTAACTTTTATAAAAAGCACTTTTAAAATAAGTAAGGCATAAAAGTAACTTTTTTCAAAAGTGAATCCAAACGCACTACTAGTGTCGTACACCGTAAGTTATAATACTCGTAACCATGATATATTTTGTTAAGATAGTTATGGTATATTATGTGACATAAATTTTTTTTGAAAGATCTCAAACTCAGAACATAAATGATTTCAAATATTAAAATTCAAATCATAAGAAAATTGAAGGAATTAAAGTCTCAAATAATGTAACACAACAAAATAAAGTGACAAAATTAGTCAAAATTAAAACTGCCACTTAAGTGAAATATCAAAATCAAAGAACTTAAGGAACTAATCATAATTGAAATCATGAACACCCAAATCTTCATCTTCACTTTCACTTGTATTTAAGTTGTAAATCTCTTCTTTCTATGACGAGAACACTTTTACAGAAACTATTGTAGCAGCGCAATAACGGCTGCTACATCTGGTACACTTCGCCGGTGGCGCAGTCTATGGCGGCCGACCGCTGCACCGCAAATGTAAGAACCCGCATCGTTAATTTAGGAATTTAATTAAACTAAATATGAGTTTAGGAAATAATTTCATAATTGACCTTGAATAATTATGAGAAGGCTTAAATAATTATTATAAGGGCTTAATAATATTGAAAGTCTCTTTTCTGGCGAAAAGTGCCGATACCGGCTCTGCTTCACGGTATAAGTGCGTACCGATGAAGTATCCCAAAAAATTATAATAAGTGTATGAATAATCTTAGAATAATATTTAAGTCAAGAATATCAAGTTTGAAGTCGAAATGATGAGAACTAAGTCAGAACTAATAGTGACTGCGTGAAAATGCGTACCGGAAAAGTGTTGCGAAAAATTAAAATTAAAATATGACAAATCCTAGAAAAATGGCGAGGTTCAGAATACGAAGTTTGAGATTAAAATGATAAGCGTAGCTATTAGTGCTAATACAGTAGGTCTAAACTTAAGTGCACCTATAAATACATGGGCACAAGGCCCTAGGTCAGAATTCTCATCCTCCTACGTGAAATTTTCTGAGCTTTGGTGCCAGCCACCTTCCTCCACCTTCTTCCCTCCATTGAAGCTCCAAGAGACCATCTTTTCTCTTGCTTTCTTCACAAAAATTCTTAGAGTGAGTGTGCTCTAGCATTGGATGGTTGAAAGATTACTCATTTCTGAGTTGTAGGTTTAGTTTGGGTGAGTGATCTCTTCAGGAAATGGAGCCACTAGCTCCCTTCACCTCAGATACTTTGGCCTTTTTGGCCTTGCTGACCACACATACATCCTCTATATCACGACACTGCTGAATCAATGTGCCAACGTCTCTAGGTGCCGCTCTAGCTATCCTGTCTGCTATCTTCTCATTAAGTCCCCTACGGAACTTAGAAGCCAAGAATGTCGGTGTAGGCATAGCAATCCTAAAGTGGAAAAATTTGGCCAATTCATTGAACTTAGACAAATGCTCAACAACAAACATCGAGCCTTGCACCAACCGCTCGAACTCCCCCTGCTTCCTCTCCTGAGCATCATACGGAAAGTATCTACCAAGGAACAGCTCCTCAAAGAATGGCCACGTGATAACATGACCCTGCATCTCATAAACCTGAGAGGTGTTCGTCCATCACTCGTGAGTGTCTCCCTCCTACATATAAGTAGCGAACATCAACTTCTGGGTATCCGTACTTTGCATCACCCTGAATATCTTGTCCAGGGCCTGAAGCCATCTAGCAGCAACGATAGGATCATAGGATCCATAAAAAAAAGGTGGCTTATGCTTTCGGAAAGCATTCAGCCTGCGGTCTATGGTCTCTCGATCCTCTATGGGCTCAAGGTAAGGCTGCATCAATCCCTTCAAGTGACTCACACCCTCTATGTGGATCAGACCATCATGGTCAGGAATATGTGTTCCTCCTCCTCCATCCCCATCATGGTGACTAGGTGGAGATGGAGGTGGCGGCGGTGGCGGTGGAGGTGGTGGCGGAGGGAACTGGCCCTCATTGTGGCCAGCCCTCATCTCCTCTAACATGACCCTCATCATGGTCATGTTCGCCAGTCTGTTCGCCTCAAGAACGCCTTTTGTGGCTTTCCTATTCACCTCCCTCACGACGTCCATCATCGCCTGATTGGCCACTCTCGGCCTCCTGGTCAGCTTGTCTAGCCGCCTGCATCTCAGCTAATGCAGTCAGGATCGGATCGGGCTGACCCACATTCATCTCTCGGTTCCTCCTAGGAAGTAGTACCATGACTCTGCACATGTTACACAAAGAATGAGTTGATCAGGCCCACACAATGTGGTCACACATGCATCATCATTGTAAAAACCCAAAAGAAACTCAACAAACAATTCACACAACATGTCATCCTAAGTTATTGCAATACATACAGGCTTTTCCCCTAGAAAGTGCTCTGATACCATAAAATGTAACATCCCATGTGCACCCGGTGTATTAACATACAAATGGTAATAGCGCAGCTAATTAAATGCAGAAACTAACTTTTTCTTTCCAATTATGAATCATTATTATTAACCAAGTGGATTTACCTATCCCTTTTCAAATATAGCCTGTATGTAAATTGCAATAAAAAACTAACTAAATAACCTCATTCAATATATGTGTATCTAGTCACGGAACTATAACACATAGCCAGACAATATCCTGATACATTATACAACTCAAGACTAAAAGCATAACTGACATCAATGTGGCATGGACAACCCCCATGCTCACCAAAATAAGGCAACAGAACCAAAGTACCACGGGTAGCGCCACTTTCCAGGCATATCAGAAATCCAGGCATATCAGTATACTGATAACAAGGCATAACAGAAATCCAGGCATATTAGTAAAACAACATGCATAGTCAACTCAGCTCTGGCCTCCTGCCGCTAGAGGTATCAACTCCCGAGGTACCTGTACCTGAAAATGTGCCCCAACACGGGGTGGGATCTCTAAAAAAAATCTTAGTAAGACGAGGGGTCCTCAAGGATCTCTCCACCCCATGCTCACTTACATGTGCAATATAAGTTCCAAAACAGTAACAACAATATAATTTCCAAAATCAGTGCAATGCAGCATATATCCATGTCACGTGTATATGCATCCTACTGGACAGAGAATATAAAGGTAGGGATTACATACGTCTATAACCTACAGTACAAGGAACATCACTTGTACCTCATCCACGGAGTTACCATCTTGTATGTCTCCATATACTCAGGGGTTACCGTTGATGCTTACCGGCAAGTATACCGATGGCACAAGTAATATAATGATAAGAAAAGTTCGTCTCCATAGGGATTGTGATCGTTTATCAATTAATATTCCTTTCAAGAATGGAAGAGTTCAAAAGGGTTTGTTTGTGACAAATAATGTCGATTTGAGTAAAATTAAAAGTAAAGACTTGTTTTTGTATTTTTATATTGAAGAATAAAAATAAGAATAAGAATGAATTGATTTGTAAAAATGAGAAAAACATTGTAGCTAGGATACACTCACCATATGATCCCCACTTCTTACTCTGGAATGATTTACAATATTCATTTCAAATTACTCGGATAATTTATTATCTATAAATATTAATAGTTAACCCTCAATTCCTTGCAAGGTTAATCCTTTAAACCCAATTGGAACCCCAATTCCTTGCAATATTACTCATGGTATTAAGCAATGAACTCAATAATTTGGCATCCGCAATTCAATACGAACCGTTATCCTACCCCCTTTCAGGATGAAAACCCCAATATTCCTATCTAAGGTTCTAACCCTCAAACTATCCTCAACTATCAGATTGATCAATTCTAATAAAGAGAATATAAATATGCACAGGATAAAGATAAAGACAATTTATATAAACGAGTAAAAGTAAACCAATCTGACGTAACAAGGGTTCACATAGGGTTTGTGACCCTAACTACAATAAAAGAGATTTTCCAGCCATAAACATGGCTGACATAAAATTATAAAAGATAAAGATGAAAGCATGTAATTACAATGAGAAACGAAGAACGATTCTCTGCTCTTCTTCTCCCTCACGAATCCTTGTTCTGCTCCGTCATCAAAAAGTCCCTCCTAAAGAACCCTCGCAGCGCCCGTTTAAGTTCGAAATTTCCTCCACGCTAAAGTCCGCGCGGGTAGCGCCATTTTGGCGCGGGTCTAGCGTCACTTTTTTGCACTGGGTTGATTTCTCGCGCGGCTAGCGCCATTCTGGCGCGAGTCTCGCGCCAAATCCCTGGTCTCTGTATTTTTTCGGCGCTGCAACAGTGCCAAAGTACCACGGGTAGCGCCACTTTCCTTTTTCAATTTTTCTCAATTTTCCTATTTCTTCTTGCTTTAACCTGCAAAAATGATATAAAAGATGAAAAATAAACTGAAATAGGAAAACTAACTAATAAAAGTAATTAATATACAAGAAATGCTCTTTTATGACTGATTTCTTATTGTTTTTGGCTTGGAAAACATCACATGCCAGAGGCACATCAAATCATTCCCAGATTTAAACGTTGTTGTCCCTAGCAACGAACAAGACTCAATCTAGGAAATAAACAATCATTCCAGCATAACAATACATAGACACTCTCAGACACAATATACTAAGCATGACTGATCCAACATCACAAAATTCCAACAATATCATCAGCTTCATAAAGATGCAAGTCTACATTGATTACCCCTCACAAAGATAAATACTATTCACTAAACACTCAGTGTTTAGGGTATCATGAGCACTCAATCCAACACAACTATAACACTACCATAAGCTTGATCATATTCTCAAAATTCTTAAAAATGAAGAATCAAACACATGCACCAGTTGATCAAAAGGACTTCACAGGTTTTATATTGGCCAGGTTAAAAGGTAGGAATATCTGGATAGTAGTTCAAAATAACAGTGAGATTGAAAAACTGATATTCTTACAATTTAGCACATTTAACTCAATGGTCTTGCTCCACTAACATTCCCACAGAATTTCGGGAATTAATTCCTTTCAGCCACCTTTTATGCATAAATAATAATTTTTTTTTTTGCACAACCCCTTATCACTTAACCTTTGTGGAGCTTACCTCTATTTCTTTATTTATTTTCAACACATCAGTAATTCAATCTCACTCAAGGTAAGTCACATGGATATAGGCTAAGCCATCAATCATTCCACAGGTAATTTATCAACAAAACAAGTTCAGGATCAAGGGGGCTAGCAATGGAAAAATTCCATACAGGTGGGCTATTTTGGCAAATAGTTAACAAGAACAAAATGCCTTTATCACATCGACCAATGCATGTATAAACAGATCAAGTTCTAGAGTGTTGCAACAGTGAGGTCTCTCTAAAAGAAAATTCAGTGTTTAAGCTCAAACCTCACAGCTATGGTATCAATATAGACTCAAGAAAATTAACCTCAGACATTATCAGAATTTCACAACATCAGTTCAGACAAACGAGCAATCATGCAATCCAATTATGCCTATGCAATGTTATGTTAGAAAGTCATACAATATGCTTCCAAGAATTCAGTCAAGCACATTAACTAAATAAGCACATTTAAACCTGAGAATTGCTTGAAAAACAGATCATTTTCCAAAGTTTTTTTTTTATATGTAAGAACAACATAAAATAACTACCTAAAATTAAAAATTAAAATTTAAAATTTAAAAGAGTTTAGGATATCTCCCCTGATAGAAGAATTGCAGTTCTAGAGTGCTTTCCCAAAAGCCAACCATTCCCAGATTTAGAGAATTCCTGTCCTCAACAATAGTCAAACCACAAGATGGATGAAAAACCTGCACTAAGGAACAAACAACAGCATATAGGATGAACTATAATGTGCACCCTAAAGCATCATAGTGTTTGGGAAATATACAAACTTAAACAGCAAAGTGACCCTAACATTAACCTATGGTCATGATAAAACAACAAAGTACAAAATAGAAAAATAAACTAATATACACTAAATCTCCGTAAGCTAGGAGATTTAATCAATCCTCCATGTCATCCCCATCAGCAGCATGGGATGACTCAGCAAATGGAGGATCTGGTGGTGCTGGATGCCTTGGTACATGAGATCACCATTCCCAGATTTGGTCTAAATCATGAAGCCATGTTAAGAACTCTTTGAAGCATTGATTTTTCTGAGAGATAGAGTCTCGGTGTCTCTTGTCAAAGACTCTTCTTTTTTAGGCCTTCATTTGTCGGTGATCCGCACACGTCGTCCGTCCAGTATCAAAAAGTTTGACCACCTCCTTTTTCAGTACCTTCTTCAGTATAGGATGACGCCTCCCTTGGGGTTTCCTCCCAGGTTTGTCATCATCTTCATTGAGAATTTTGTGGGTACGGGAAGAGAGATCTTTATCTTCCAAACCAGTCTCCTGTTCCTTCAGTGCTTCAATTATCGCCTCCTTATTACCCAAGAAGATATCTTTTAGAGTTTGAGGAAGCTCTTTCAATTCCACTTTTGAGGTACCATCTTCTTTGTAATCATCTGCTTTTTCCAGAACCTCAACCGCTACATTTTTTTCTTCCTTTAAGACTTCAAGACTAAAACAATCGTCTTTGTGAGAAGACTGTTTTATATAATCAAAGACATTGATAGTAACGGTCTCATCATTCATTCTTACCTCAAGCTTCCCATTTTCAACATTAATCATTGCACGAGATGTAGCTAAGAAAGGTCTACCCAGCAAAAGAGGCATCTCAGTTCCCCCTTCCATGTACAACACCACAAAATCAGCAGGAAAAATGAACTTGTCCACCTTCACAATAACATCTTCAATTATTCCACTAGGCTTCCTTAAAAATCTATCAACAAGTTGAAGAGATGCCAAAGTAGGCTTCAACTCGGTGATCCCCAAGGATTTACAAACAGAAAGGGGCATCAAATTAATGCTAGCCCCAAGATCGCATAATGCTCTGCCAATTTTAGTGTTCCCAATTTCAATAGGAATGTTGAAACTTCCAGGATCACGAAGCTTAGGAGGATATTTCCTTGTAATGATGGCATTGCACTCCTCAGTAAGTGCTACAGTTTGGCACTCTTGCAACTTGTGCTTCCTGGACAACAAATCTTTCATGAACTTGGCATAATTTGGCATGCTAGCCAAGGCTTCAGCAAAAGAGATATTTATATGCAACTTCTTGAAGATATCAAAAAATCTGCCATATTGTTGCTTCTGAACATCCTTCTTGAATCTTTCAGGATAAGGTGCCATGGCTATCACATATTCAGGTTTCAGCTCAAATTTCTTCTTTTCAACTGGCTTCTCCACTTCAGCAGGTTTTTCAATTTCTTTTTCTTTTTCGGGCTCACCAGCAGTATCTAGCTTTTTTTCAACTTCAAGAGATGGAAGTACTTTACTTCTTCTAATTGTGATAGCCATACAATCCTCCTTGGGATTAGTAATTGTATTGCTAGGGAAGGTACCCTGAGTTCTGTCAGCCATTTGTTTAGCCAGCTGGCGAATTTGATTCTCCAAATTTCTGATGGAGGCTTGTGTATTTCTGGTATTTTCCTGAGTCTGTTCCATGAAAGCATTAGAATGTTGGGCCATTTGTCCCACTAGCTTCTCTAAATCAGAAGGTTCCTTCGGTTGAACTGGTGGTGGTTGCAGATAATTATTGCACTTGAAGTCAAGACTAGTTCCCTGCACCCTCCTATGAAAATTATTACTCCCAGAAGGATAATTCTAATTCCTTGGAATATTTGGTGGCAAAGGTCTTTGGTCATACCAAATACCATTCACCTGCACCTGTTGAGGAGGATCATCAGATAGCAAGGTAGGACATTCATTATATTCATGGCCTTCCTTGCAATATTCACAAATAACTGAAGCAACTTTAGCTTGGATGCTAGAGAGCTGCATTTTATCAAGCCTTAATGTCAAATTCTCCATCTGCTGTGATAACAATTTATTTTCAGCCAATGCTGAATCATTGTTGTCTAGGTGAAGAATGCCTCTTTAGGCTTAGATGACAACCCTTCATTTTCATTGGCAGTCATTCTTTCAATCAATTCAAGATTCTCATTTGCTCTCATTGACTTAATGCTACCACCTGCTGCACCATTCAGAACCATTCGGATTTCCGATTTACAACCGTTGAAGAAGATTCGGACCTAATCACCATTGGTCATGTGGTAATGAGGACACCTCCTCATTAGATCTTTGAACCGGTTCCAGGCTGCACACATAGTTTCACCCTCAGCTTGAGTGAAATTGGTGATATCATTCACCATTTGATTGTATCTTTCCATCGAGAAGAACTCCGCAAAGAACTTGTTTGATAAATTCTCCCACGAGGGAATACTTCTCGCAGGCTGCCTCTCCAACCAATTCAAAGCTTTTCTTTTAAGAGAAAAAGGAAACAGTCTCAGCCGGACTGCATCATTGGACACTTGAGGATGTTTAGTCGAGTCACAGATCATCAGGAATCTGTTTATGAACCTATGAGGGTCTTCATCATCCTCTCCACCAAACTGAGCTCTCTCCACCAGTCGAATATTATCATACTTGAGCTCCCAATTATTGTTGCCAACTTCAGGATGGACAATACTTGAATTGGGCCTGTTAAATAGTGGCGTCAGAATGGTGTCCATGAGTGGATTGGATTGTCTTCTTCATTGTTCCCTGCCATGGTGTGTGTTTCTTTAGACAGAATTTCTGACTCGTCGAATTCAAGTTTCTTTCGAGCAAATTTCCTGTTTCTCTTTTCAGTTTTTGTAATCTCCAAATCAAGTGGAAATTCTGGCTTTTTACTTCGCATACAACTCAGAAAAGAGATTAGTAGCACTGTTCAAATATCACACAGAGAAATCAAAATTAAAAATAAAATAAAAAAATTCCAATCTTCAAAATCAAATTAATTGATAAAAGATACGCCAATCCCCGGCAACGGCGCCAAAAACTTGATGCTTACCGGCAAGTATACCGATCGCACAAGTAATATAATGATAAGAAAAGTTCGTCTCCACAGGGATTGTGATCGTTTATCAATTAATATTCCTTTCAAGAATGGAGGAGTTCAAAAGGGTTTGTTTGTGACAAATAATGTCGATTTGAGTAAAATTAAAAGTAAAGACTTGTTTTTGTATTTTTATATTGAAGAATAAAAATAAGAATAAGAATGAATTGATTTGTAAAAATGAGAAAAGCATTGTAGCTAGGATACACTCACCATATAATCCCCACTTCATACTCTGGATTGATTTACAATATTCATTTATAAAATTACTCGGATAAATTATTATCTAAAAAATATTAATAGTTAACCCTCAATTCCTTGCAAGGTTAACCCTTTAAACCCAATTGGAACCCTAATTCCTTGCAATATTCCTCATGGTAGTAAGCAACGAACTCAATAATTTAGGCATCCGTAATTCAATACACATATATTCCTAGCATGCATACGAACTGTTATCCTACCCCCTTTCAGGATGAAAACCCCAATATTCCTATCTAGGGTTCTAACCCTCAAACTATCATTAACTATCAGATTGATCAATTCTAATAAAGAGAATATAAATACGCACATGATAAAGATAAAGACAATTTATATAAACGAGTAAAAGTAAACCAATATGTCATAACAAGGGTTCACATAGGGTTTGTGACCCTAACTACAATAAAAGAGATTTTCCAGCCATAGACATGGCTGACATAAAATTATAAAAGATAAAGATGAAAGAATGTAATTACAATGAGAAAAGAAGAACGATTCTCTGCTCTTCTTCTCCCTCACGAATCCTTGTTCTGCTCCATCGTAAAAAAGTCCCTCCTAAAGAACCCTCGCAGCGCCCTTTTAAGTTCGAAATTGCCTCCACGCTGAAGTCCGCGCGGGTAGCGCCATTCTGGCGCAAACGAAGAACGATTCTCTGCTCTTCTTCTCCCTCACAAATCCTTGTTCTGCTCCGTCGTCAAAAAGTCCCTCCTAAAGAACCTTCGCAACATCCTTTTAAGTTCGAAATTGCCTCATTGCTGAAGTAATTAATATACAAGAAATGCTCTTTTATGACTGATTTCTTATTATTTTTGGCTTGGAAAACATCACATGCCAAAGGCACATCAACCGTCTAGGTGGTACACCACATACATATCATATGGCACTTGCACTCAGAAAATAGCTCAATAGCATTTCAATAATTCATCACATATTTTCAGAAAAACACAGCATGCATAAAACCATCCCTCCATGAGGTGTGGTGGAACCAACAATGGACAAAATCGAGGACACGAAAGCTTACCTCTCAAGCTAACAATCCCAAACCAAGAGTCCACACCAGCCCAAGGTCACCAAACAGCACAATCACATTCTGTTTATACCAGAATTACTATCAATACACAACATCTAGAAGTTCATTACATTACGATAATGTTTCCTTTTTTCATTTAATGCCCTTAGGCTTCTCTCAAAGCCATAAGCCTTCAATCTAAGTGATTCTAACTTAGTTAACTTATTACAAAGGTCCATATTAACCAATCATGGGTCCGGAAACCCAATCTACACTTCTGTTTGGACAGAACAGTGCATAACTCAAAATTTCCAGAATATCTGGATATTCATCGGGGGCATATCCGGATATCCATATCCGGATATCAAAGGGTCAATATTCGGATATCCATATCCGGATATCTCAGACCCAATATTCGGATATCCATATCCGGATATCATATTCGGATATTTCACGATAGAATGCAGTTTAGCATTTTCGCGAAGATATCCCTCCAAGACTCTATTTTTAACACCTTAAAACGTTAAAGCATGCATATTTAGACACATTTAGATTACTGTTCATGCTAGTTACTTAATCATCTCACGGAGTTACCATCTTGTATGTCTCCACATACTCAGGGGTTACCGTCTAGGTGGTACACCACATACATATCATATGGCACTTGCACTTTGAGAATAGCTCAATAGCATTTCAATAATTCATCACATATTCTCAGAAAATCACAGCATGCATAAAACCATCCCTCCATGAGGTGTGGTGGAACCAACAATGGATAAAATCGAGGACACGAAAGCTTACCTCTCAAGCTAACAATCCCAAATCAAGAGTCCACACCAGCCCAAGGTCACCAAACAGCACAATCACATTCTGTTTATACCAGAATTACTATCAATACACAACATCTAGAAGTTCATTACATTACGATAATGTTTCCTTTTTTGTTTAATGCCCTTAGGCTTCTCTCAAAGCCATAAGCCTTCAATCTAAGTGATTCTAACTTAGTTAACTTATTACAAAGGTCCATATTAACCAATCATGGGTCCGGAAACCCAATCTACACTTCTGTTTGGACAGAACAGTGCATAATTCGAAATTCCCAGAATATCCGGATATTCCTCGGGGGCATATCCGGATATCCATATCCGGATATCTCAGACCCAATATTCGAATATCCATATCCGGATATCATATTCGGATATATCACGATAGAATGCAGTTTAGCATTTTCGCGAAGAAATCCCTCCAAGACTCTATTTTTAACACCTTAAAACGTTAAAGCATGCATATTTAGACACATTTAGATTACTGTTCATGCTAGTTACTTAATCATCTCACGGAGTTACCATCTTGTATGTCTCCACATACTCAGGGGTTACCGTCTAGGTGGTACACCACATACATATCATATGGCACTTGCACTCAGAAAATAGCTCAATAGCATTTCAATAATTCATGACATATTTTCAGAAAAACACAGCATGCATAAAACCATCCCTCCATGAGGTGTGGTGGAACCAACAATGGACAAAATCGAGGACACGAAAGCTTACCTCTCAAGCTAACAATCCCAAATCAAGAGTCCACACCAGCCCAAGGTCACCAAACAGCACAATCACATTCTGTTTATACCATAATTACTATCAATACACAACATCTAGAAGTTCATTACATTACGATAATGTTTCCTTTTTCGTTTAATGCCCTTAGGCTATTCTCAAAGCCATAAGCCTTCAATCTAAGTGATTCTAACTTAGTTAACTTATTACAAAGGTCCATATTAACCAATCATGGGTCCGGAAACCCAATCTACACTTCTGTTTGGACAGAACAGTGCATAATTCGAAATTCCCAGAACATCCGGATATTCCTCGGGGGCATATCCGGATATCCATATCCGGATATCTAAGACCCAATATTCGAATATCCATATCCGGATATCATATTCGGGTATATCACGATAGAATGCAGTTTAGCATTTTCGCGAAGAAATCCCTCCAAGACTCTATTTTTAACACCTTAAAACGTTAAAGCATGCATATTTAGACACATTTAGATTACTGTTCATGCTAGTTACTTAATCATCTCACGGAGTTACCATCTTGTATGTCTCCGCATACTCAGGGGTTACCGTCTAGGTGGTACACCACATACATATCATATGGCACTTGCACTCAGAAAATAGCTCAATAGCATTTCAATAATTCATGACATATTTTCAGAAAAACACAGCATGCATAAAACCATCCCTCCATGAGGTGTGGTGGAACCAACAATGGACAAAATCGAGGACACGAAAGCTTACCTCTCAAGCTAACAATCCCAAATCAAGAGTCCACACCAGCCCAAGGTCACCAAAAAGCACAATCACATTCTGTTTATACCAGAATTACTATCAATACACAACATCTAGAAATTCATTACATTACGATAATGTTTCCTTTTTCGTTTAATGCCCTTAGGCTACTCTCAAAGCCATAAGCCTTCAATCTAAGTGATTCTTA
This sequence comes from Gastrolobium bilobum, assembly GCF_033153095.1. Lineage (NCBI taxonomy): Eukaryota > Viridiplantae > Streptophyta > Magnoliopsida > Fabales > Fabaceae > Gastrolobium > Gastrolobium bilobum. Next base: position 34,888 of record NW_026899378.1, read on the forward strand.
CTTAGTTAACTTATTACAAAGGTCCATATTAACCAATCATGGGTCCGGAAACCAAATCTACACTTCTGTTTGGACAGAACAGTGCATAACTCGAAATTCCCAGAATATCCGGATATTCCTCGGGGGCATATCCGGATATCCATATCCAGATATCAAAGGGTCAATATTTGGGTATCCATATCCGGATATCTCAGACCCAATATTCGAATATCCATATCCGGAAATCATATTCAGATATTTCACGACAGAATGCAGTTTAACATTTTTGCGAAGATATCCCTCCAAGACTCTATTTTTAACACCTTAAACTTTAAAGCATGCATATTTAGACACATTTAGATTACTGTTCATGCTAGTTACTTAATCATCTCACGGAGTTACCATCTTGTATGTCTCCACATACTCAGGGGTTACCTTCTAGGTGGTACACCATATACATATCATATGGCACTTGCACTCAGAAAATAGCTCAATAGCATTTCAATAATTCATGACATATTTTCAGAAAAACACAGCATGCATAAAACCATCCCTCCATGAGGTGGGGTGGAACCAACAATGGACAAAATCGAGGACACGAAAGCTTACCTCTCAAGCTAACAATCCCAAATCAAGAGTCCACACCAGCCCAAGGTCACCAAACAGCACAATCACATTCTGTTTATACCAGAATTACTATCAATACACAACATCTAGAAGTTCATTACATTACGATAATGTTTCCTTTTCGTTTAATGCCCTTAGGCTACTCTCAAAGCCATAAGCCTTCAATCTAAGTGATTCTAACTTAGTTAACTTATTACAAAGGTCCATATTAACCAATCATGGGTCCGGAAACCCAATCTACACTTCTGTTTGGACAGAACAGTGCATAATTCGAAATTCCCAGAATATCCGGATATTCCTCGGGGGCATATCCGGATATCCATATCCGGATATCTCAGACCCAATATTCGAATATCCATATCCGGATATCATATTCGGATATATCACGATAGAATGCAGTTTAGCATTTTCGCGAAGAAATCCCTCCAAGACTCTATTTTTAACACCTTAAAACGTTAAAGCATGCATATTTAGACACATTTAGATTACTGTTCATGCTAGTTACTTAATCATCTCACGGAGTTACCATCTTGTATGTCTCCACATACTCAGGGGTTACCGTCTAGGTGGTACACCACATACATATCATATGGCACTTGCACTCAGAAAATAGCTCAATAGCATTTCAATAATTCATGACATATTTTCAGAAAAACACAGCATGCATAAAACCATCCCTCCATGAGGTGTGGTGGAACCAACAATGGACAAAATCGAGGACACGAAAGCTTACCTCTCAAGCTAACAATCCCAAATCAAAAGTCCACACCAGCCCAAGGTCACCAAAAAGCACAATCACATTCTGTTTATACCAGAATTACTATCAATACACAACATCTAGAAGTTCATTACATTACGATAATGTTTCCTTTTTCGTTTAATGCCCTTACGCTACTCTCAAAGCCATAAGCCTTCAATCTAAGTGATTCTAACTTAGTTAACTTATTACAAAGGTCCATATTAACCAATCATGGGTCCGGAAACCAAATCTACACTTCTGTTTGGACAGAACAGTGCATAACTTGAAATTCCCAGAATATCCGGATATTCCTCGGGGGCATATCCGGATATCCATATCCGGATATCAAAGGGTCAATATTCGGATATCCATATCCGGATATCTCAGACCCAATATTCGGATATCCATATCCGGAAATCATATTCAGATATTTCACGACAGAATGCAGTTTAACATTTTTGCGAAGATATCCCTCCAAGACTCTATTTTTAACACCTTAAAACTTTAAAGCATGCATATTTAGACACATTTAGATTACTGTTCATGCTAGTTACTTAATCATCTCACAGAGTTACCATCTTGTATGTCTCCACATACTCAGGGGTTACCGTCTAGGTGGTACACAACATACATATCATATGGCACTTGGACTCAGAAAACAACTCAATAGCATTTTAATAATTCATCACATATTTTCAGAAAAATACAGCATGCATAAAACCATCCCTCCATGAGGTGTGGTGGAACTAACAATGGGCAAAATCGAGGACACAAAAGCTTACCTCTCAAGCTAACAATCCCAAATCAAGAGTCCACACCAGCCCAAGGTCACCAAACAGCACAATCACATTCTGTTTATACCAGAATTACTATCAATACACAACATCTAGAAGTTCATTACATTACGATAATGTTTCCTTTTTCGTTTAATGCCCTTAGGCTTCTCTCAAAGCCATAAGCATTCAATCTAAGTGATTCTAACTTAGTTAACTTATTACAAAGGTCCACATTAACCACTCATGGGTCCGGAAACCCAATCTACACTTCTGTTTGGACAGAACAGTGCATAACTCAAAATTTCCAGAATATTCGGATATTCCTCGGGGGCATATCCGGATATCAATATCCAGATATCATATTAGGATATTTCACGACAGAATGCAGTTTTGTATTTTCGCGAAGATATCCCTCTAAGACTCTATTTTTAACACCTTAAAACGTTAAAGCATGCATATTTAGACACATTTAGATTACTGTTCATGCTAGTTACTTAATCATCTCATTTTACATGCCAAGACTTTATCTTTTACATGAAATTTCAAGAACAAAGATTGTGATGCATACCAATGGCTCAAAAAAGAGTAAAGGAGTGGTCTTGGAGCTTTCCACACAACTCTATGATTTTGACCACACAAGACCATGAAAATGGCTATCAAGCTAAGTCTTATACTTGCCAGGGTAGCTCCTTGAAGCATCAAGTGCCAAGAAAATGGCTCTCCAGCCCACTAACCCAAGATATCAGCCTCCCACACTCAACACAGTGGTTGTAACAACTCAGAATATAGTACATCTCTACCTCCCAAGGCTTGCTCTCTAGCTCCGCTAACCATTTTAATCTCAAACTTCATATTCTGAACCAAGCCATTTTTTTAGGATTTGTCATATTTTTATTATAATTTTTGCACTACTTTGCCGGTACGCCTTTTATACATAGCCAATATTAGTTCTGGCTTCAGCACTCATTATTATGACTCTTAACTTGCTATACTGGACCTAGATATTATTCTAGGAATATTCATGTACTTATTATAATTTTTTGGGATACTTCATCGGTACACATTTATACCATGAAGCAGAACCTGTATCTGCATTTTTCGTCAGAAAAGCGACTTTCAACGTTATTAAGCCCTTACAATAATTATTTAATTCTTCCCATATTTATTCAAAGTCAATTATGGAATTTATCTCGTAAATTCATAATAAATCATTTAAATTCCTAATTTAATGGTGCGAGTTCTTACACTTATCTTCATTGACTGGAGAAATCTTTTACCCATGTTTTATATATGGCTTTAATGTTTATACTATGAATGTATATAAGTTATCCACATTTATTCCCAAAATAAAGTCATTTTGGGTTAAAAAATTAAAAAATTATAATGAGAAAAACTATCATAACCCTGAAATAAATTATAATTACAAAAACACCTTGATTTCAGACGTCATTTTGAGCTCAATATCGATAACTTATCTACATTGAGAGCCAAAAAAAAATAAAAATATATATACATATATATTTTATATATATATATATACATATATATTTTATATATATATATATATATACATACATATATATATATATATATATGATTTTTATGTCTCTTATAGTGTGTGGGACTCATATTTTCATTTTTTCTCTTTTTTCTTCATATGGCCCCACATAAGTCCAACTAGGAGTGTAAATAGGCTAGATGTAAGAACTTGCACCGTTAAATTAGAAATTTAATTAATTTAAATGTGAATTTAGGAAATAATTCCATAATTGACCCTAATAATATGAGAAGGCTTAAATAAATATAGTAAGTGATTAATAATGTTGAAAGTCGCTTTTCTAACGAAAAGTGCTGATACCGGTTCTGCCTCACGATAGAAATGCGTACCGATGAAGTATCTCGGAAAATTATGGAAAGTGTGTATATATTACTATAATAATATATAGGACTAGTATAATAAGTTTGGAGTCAATATAATGAGAACTGGTGTCAGAAATGATATTGGCTAAGTAAAAGCGCGTAACGACAAAGTGCTGCGAAAAATAAAATAAAAATATGACAAATCTTAGAAAAATGGTTAGGTTCAGAATCCTAAGCTTGAGATTAAAACGCTAAGCGTAGCTATTAATGTTAATACAGTGCGATTAAAACTTAAACATCTATAAATGCTTGTTGGCACATGATCGTAGGTCATTTCTGGTGCCTTCCTACGTGAGAGTGGCTTATGTGTTTCTCTCCAAGCTGACCAACCTTCCCTCTCCCTTTTTTTGAGCCAAAGTTACTACCTTTCTTCACTTTTCCTTCATCAAAACACCATTGTTGGATGTGGGGAAGACTTGAGTGGGTGAGAGACTCTTGCTTTCTGAGTTTTGGGCTGAGTTCATGAACCTTGTTGTGGGAGCCATTGTCATGGCATTGTGAGCTTCAAGGAGTGATATTTGAAGAGAAAGAACCATTCTTGGTGTGCCATTTTCGTGGTCCTTGAAGTCAAAGCTTTGGGGGCTGATTGGTGAGCTCCAAGAGCACCCTTTTCTGAGTTTGAACCTTTGGGTAAGCTTCACCACCTTTGATCATGAGTTTTCCTTGCTTAAAAGTTGAGTCCTGGCATTTTAATGAGTTATTTAAGTAAGTAACATGATCATGAACCTAAAAGTGTATAAAAATTCATGCTTGGACGTTCTAATGGGTTAAAAGTTGAACATTGGGAGTGATATCTCGCGAAATGCAGAAACTGCATTCTGTCGAGAAATATCTGAATATGATATCCGGATATGGGGTTGGAAATATCTCGCGAAATTCTGAAACTGCATTCTGTCGCGAGAGCTGCTGCGGTTCAGGCAGTCCACTTCAGATGGTTCCCCTTTCACCTACAGCGGCACATGCAGTGCCACCTGCCACCGGTTGTTTTTACACCTTGGATAGGCAGCAATCGGACCAAGCTCCGAACCTTGTCAGAGGTACTGTTTCCATTGCTGGTTCTATGATTGATGTTTTATTTGATTCTGGGGTGACGCCTTCTTTCATCACGATCCCGATTGCTGTGGGCTTGAGTTGCCCAGTGCTGTGCTTTCTCCACCATTGCGGGAGACTACCGCCACCGGAGAAAAGTGTGATACATCCACTGTACATCGAGATGTCATGTTTTAGTGGGATGGCCGTGAGTTTTTGGTGGATCTGATAGGATTGCCGATGGCTAATTTTGAGATCATCATTTGCATGGATTAGTTGTCCAAGAATTGTGTGATGATTGATTGATGTGAAAAGTGTGTGGTGATGTCTCTGTGTAATTCCATAGCCAATTCCTCGCCTTATATTTCAATGTTGTAGTCTAGGAGAGCCTTGAGAGCAGGGGCATTTGGATATGTCATGTTGGGAGGTTTGGTGAGTGGGACACTGGAAGATATCACTGGCATTCCTGTGGTGAAGGAATTCCTCGAGGTTTTTCCTGAGGAGATTCCTGAATTTTGCCACAGCGGGAGATAGAGTTCTCCATTGATTTGTTGTCTGGTGTGGGGCCTATTTCACTAGCTCTATATCAGATGTCTCCACCAGAGTTGGCAGAGCTGAAGAAGCATATTGAGGATCTTTCGGCAAAAGACTTCATCCGACCGAGCGTGTCTTCATGGGGAGCATCGGTCATTTTTGTGAAAAAGAAAGATGTGTCTATGAGGTTGTGCACCGACTACAAGCAGTTGAACAAGGAGACAATCAATAACAAGTATCCCCTCCCTCGTATTGATGATATATTGGATCAGCTTAGGGGTGCTTGCGTGTATTCGAAGATTGATCTCCTGTCCGGATACCATCAGATTCGGGTAAAGTCGAAGGATGTCCCAAAGACCCCGTTTCGTTCGAGATACGGTCATTATGAGTATTTGGTGGTCCCTTTTGGACTCACCAATGCACCCACATTGTTCATGGATTACATGAACCAAATTTTCCAGCCGTATTTGGATCAATTTGTGATCGTCTTTATTGACGATATTTTGATTTACTCCAAGACGGTGAAGGAGCATGCAGAGCACTTGAGGATTGTGTTGCAAGTGCTGACGGAGAAAAACCTTAATGCTAAGCCTTCGAAATGTGAGTTCTGGCTCATATTTTTGAAGTTCCTTGGGCATGTGATTTCTTCTGAGGGAGTTACAGTTGATCCCAACAAGGTTGAGGCTGTGTTGGATTGGGAAAGGCCCAAGACGGTTACAGAAGTGAGGAGCTTCTTGGGTCTGGCTGGTTACTACCGGAGGTTCATTAAGGGATTCTCCATGACGGTTCTACCATTGACCGGCCTTACCCGGAAGGAGACTCCGTTTGTGTGGACTCACGAGTGTGACGATTGCTTTCAGGAGTTGAAGGAGAGACTGGCTACTGCACCTGTGTTTGTCCTTCCTGATCCTGCTGAGGAGATTGAGTTATATTATGACGCCTCCGGAAAGGGGCTGGGCTGTATGTTGATGCAGTTGGGCAAGGTGATTGCTTATCCTTCGAGGCAGTGGAAGCGTCATGAGCAGAACTACCCGACTCATTATTCGGAGTTGGCTGCTATTGTTTTTGCTTTCAAGATTTGAAGGAATTACCTTTTTGGCATGAAGTTTTCCGTGTTCAGTGACCACAAGAGTTTGAAGTATCTGTTTGACCAGAAGGAGCTGAACATGAGACAAAGGAGATGAATGGAGTTTCTAAAGGACTAAGACTTTGAGTTGAAGTACCATCCTGGCAAGGCCAATGTGGTGGTTGATGCTTTGAGTCGGAAATCTGTGAGTCTATCCAGTTTGACGATGGGTGACTATGATGTTATTGAGAAGTTTTGAGATCTGATAGTGACCTCTTTGTTTGGAGTTGCACTTCTCGAGATGGAGACTGTGAGAGTCAAAAATGAATTGATGGAAAAAGATTAAAGAGGCGCAGGTGCAAAGGGAGTGCCTTGATTATGTTAAGAACAAGATGGCATGTCTTGGAATGAGAATGGATTGTTGACTTTCCAGAAGAGGATTATGATTCCTCGAGGTCCTTTGACTAAGGAGGTGATGGCAGAAGGTCACAAGGGCCAATTCACTGTCCACCCTGGTGCTACAAAGATGTATTAGGACTTGAAGATAAATTTCTGGTGGCCGGGCATAGAGAAGGATATTGTTGTTTACGTGTCCAAGTGTTTGATTTTCCAGAAGGTGAAGATTGAACACCAGAAGCCGTCTGGTAAGCTTCAACCTCTTGAGATACCATAGTGGAAGTGGGAGAGCATTTCAATGGACTTCGTGGTGGGATTGCCGAAGACTCAGGCTGGTTGTGACTCTATCTGGGTCATTGTGGATAGATTGACGAAGTCTGCCCATTTTATTCCGGTAAAGATGAGCTTCACTACTGAGTAGGTGGCCAGACTTTATGTTCGACAGATCGTGAGGCTTCACGGGGTGCCCGAGAGTATCATCAGTGATAGGGACCCGAAGTTCACATCTCAGTTCTGGAAAGCGCTGCAGGGAACTTTTGGTATTCAGTTGAGATTGAGTACAACCTATCACCCTCAGACTGACAGAAAGACTGAGCGGACCATCCAGACATTGGAGGACATGTTGAGGGCTTGCACATTGGAGCAGGGTTCAACATGGTATAGGTACCTGCCATTTGTTGAGTTTTCATACAACAACAGTTTCCACGTTAGCCTAGGCATGGCACCCTACAAGGCGTTGTATGGTAGGAGGTGTCAGACTCCTACCTGCTGGTCTGAGGTTGGAGATAAGGAGTTATTTGGCTTGGACTTTGTCCAAGATACCACCCAGCAGATTAAGATGATCAGAGAGAAGCTGAAGCAGGCGCAGAATCGTCAAAAGAGCTATTACGATGTCAAGCATCGACCACTGGAGTTCAGTGAGGGTGAGCACGTGTTTATGAGACTATCACCTGTCACCGGTGTTGGTCAGGCCCTCGGAGTGAGGAAGCTTAGCCCGAGATTCATAGGGCCATACTAGATTCTTGGTAGGGTAGAGCCTGTTGCCTACCGGCTTGCCTTGCCTCCGAACTTGGGCAACATCCACGACGTGTTTCACGTGTCTCAGCTTCGAAAGTATATAGCAGACCCTTCGCACGTGGTGCAACCTGATGATGTGGAGGTTCATGAGAACCTAAAGACTCCCGTCGAACCAATCAAGATTCTCGATCGCGGCAAGAAGAAGCTTAGGAGCAAGATCATTCTGATGGTCAAAGTGCAATGGACAGGAAGAACTCCTGAGGAGTGTACTTGGGAGCGAGAGGACGAGCTTCTCCGGCAGTACCCCGAGTTTGGGGACATGTATGTTTCTGATTTTGCGGAAAAAATCCTAAAATGTGGGGTGAATCTAAGAACTCGCACCGTTAAATTAGGAATTTAATTAATTTAAATGTAAATTTAGGAAATAATTCCATAATTGACCCTAATAATTATGAGAAGGCTTAAATATATATAGTAAGTGATTAATAATGTTGAAAGTCGCTTTTCTGACGAAAAATGCAGATGCTGGTTCTACCTCATAGTATACATGGGTACCGATGAAGTATCCCGAAAAATTATGAAAAGTGTGTATATATTACAAGAATAATATATAGGACTAGAATAACAAGTTTGGAGTCAGAATAATGAGAACTGGTGTCAGAACTGATACTGGGTAAGTAAAAGCGCGTACCGACAAAGTGCTGTGAAAAATAAAATTAAAATATGACAAATCTTAAAAAAATGGCTAGGTTCAGAATCCTAAGTTTGGGTACCGACAAAGTGCTGTTAATACATTGCGATTAAAACTTACATATCTATAAATGCTTGTCGGCACATGATCCTAGGTCATTTCTAGTGCCTTCCTACGTGAGAGTGGCTGCTGTGTTTCTCTCCAAGCTGACCAACCTTCCTTCTCCCTTTTTTTTGAGCCAAAGTGACTACCTTTCTTCAGTTTTCCTTCGTCAAAACACCATTGTTGGGTGTGGGGAAGACTTGAGTGGGTGATAGACTCTTGCTTTCTGAGTTGTGGGCACTGTTTAGTGAGAATTTTGCGCTGAGTTCTTGAACCTTGTTGTGGGAGCCATTGTCATGGCATTATTAGCTTCAAGGAGTGATCTTTGAAGAGAAAGAACTATTCTTGGTGTGCCATTTTTGTGGTCCTTGGGGCTGATTGGTGAGCTCCAAGAGCACCCTTTTCTGAGTTTGAACCTTTGGGTAAGCTTCACCGCCTTTGATCATGAGTTTTCCTTGCTTAAAAGTTGAGTCCTGGCATTTTAATGAGTTGTTTAAGTAGCTAACATGATCATGAACCTAAAAGTGTATAAAAATGCATTGCTTGGACGTTCTAATGGGTCAAAAGTTGAACCTTAGGAGTGATATCTCGCGAAATGCAGAAACTGCATTCTGTCGCTACATATCCGGATATGGATATCCGGTTATGAGGTTGGAAATATCCGAATATGGATATCTGGAAATGGTATCCGGATATGGATATCCGGATATAGTGTAACACCTCGTGTGTACCCGATTTGTTATCATGTCATCGTATTAAGCAGCGCTTAATTAAAATGCAGAATTAACTTTTTCTTTTCTATTATGAAGTCATTATTATTTACCTAGTTGATTAAGTAATCCTTTTTCAAAATATTGCATGTATGTAAATTGCAATAAAAGCTAAATACACTGAATAACCTCATACATAAATAAGTGAGTATCTAAATCACGGAACTACAACATGTAGTCCGGACCATAATCCTGATACATTATACAACTCGAATCTAAAACAACAAAGTATGTCAATGTGGCATTGACAACCCCCATGCTCACCAAATAAGGCAACAAAGTCCAACAGAGTTTCACATCAAATAACATGATAATAAATGTAAAGCATGTCAGAATCCAGCACATCATCATAAAAGCATAAATCTCAACTCAGCTCCGGCCTCCTGCCGCCCGAGGTCTCAACCCCCGAGTTACCTGAACCTGAAAATGTGCCCCAAACGTGGGGTGAGATCTCTAAACAGAAATCTCAGTAAGACAAGGGGTCCTCAAGGATCTCTCCACCCCAAGCTCACTTACATGTGCAATATAAGTTCTAAAAGCAGTAAAATAGTATAAGTTCCAAAATCAGTGCAATGCAGCATATAATCATGTCATGTGTGTCAACTATTCTACTAGCCAGAGAAATACAGGATTTACATACGTCTATTACCTACAATCAGTGCAAGACACCACTTGCACCCACCCACAGAATCACCCTATTTTATGTCTCCTCATACTCAGGCTTACCGTCTAGGTGGCACAACACATGCATATCATGAAGCACTTGCACATAATAGCTCAACAACATTTCAAATATCAGTACATTAAAACACATGCATATAAACCATTCCCCCATGGGGAATGGTGGAACCAACAATGGCTAAATCGAGGACACAAAATCTTACCTCTCAAACTATCCGTACAAACCAAGAGTCCACACTGGCCCAAGGTCACCAAACAGCACAATCACAGTCTGTGTATATCAAAAACATTATCAATATCCATACTCTAAAGGATTCATTTTATTATGACAATATTTCCTCTTTCATTTTCATCTTTTCTAGTTCATAATTATCAAGCATTAAGCCCCACCATTAAAGGTATTACTGTTTCCCAACAATAACACAGGCTTCCTAGGGCATTGATGAACCCTTAGTTCATCATGTTTTTTAGCCGGAATTAGGATCAAATTGTGTGATTAAATGATGAAAAACAAGGTTAATGTCCTAAGATGTCCTCAATTACAAGTTCAAGAGCTTTATTGGAAATTTGTATGATTCTTGTAAGAAAAGCAAGCTTGAAAGACAACTGGAGAAGGAAGAAGATTCTGGAGCTCAAGAGGAGAAAAATTGCCTAAGTGTTGAGCGCTAAAACGTCCACACTGAGCGTTTTAGCGCCCTGTTACCGGAAGAGGCCAAAACTTGCTAGTGTTGAGCGCTAAAACGTCCACACTGAGCGTTTTAGCGACCTGTTACAGAAAGAGGCCAAAACTTGCTGGTGATGAGCGCTAAAACGTCCACACAGAGCGTTTTAGCGCGCTGCTATACTAAGAAGATGGAAAATTGCTGGTCTTGGGCGCTAAAACGGCCTGCAATATGCGTTTTAGCGCCCTAAAGTGGAAAAAGATTCTGGTCTTCACCGCTAAAATGTCCAAATCAAGCGTTTTAGCGTTGGAGTCAGTTAAAGTTAGTTGAGCATTCACCAAGTTAGGACGCTAAAACGGTCATTCCTTAACGTTTTAGCGTTGAAATCAGTTAAAAGCAGTTGAGCATACGTAAAGCATGGATGCTAAAACGGCCACTTATGGACGTTTTAGCGCCCACATCAGTTTTCTGTTTTTAATTGTAACACTATACAAGGCAAAGCCTTGACACTTAGAGAAAAATCTGGGGGGATCTGAACTCTCTCTCTCTCTTAAACTTAGTCTGACTTCTCTCTAAATTCTCTTAGTTTTTGTATTAGGATTTCCTTGTAATAGTTTGGAGATTGAAGACTTTCAACATGGAAATGAAGTTTGTTTCTTCTTCTCTTCTTTATTCCTTAGTCATCTCTGAGTAGAGTCTTTGTAGTCTGAATGCAATGGAACTCCATGATAATATTATGTTGATTTGATTAATATGATGAAGTATTTTTCATGTGCTGATTTGAGATTTTCTGAGTTAATTATTCCTATCAAAGAAGTAGTATAGAACAGGGATGTTTATATGACTTCTGTATTTGATAATCTCAACATCAGAATTCTAGTACTCAAGGGATTGATGCTAGAGTTCTGATGTAATCTTAAAACCTTAGTATTTCACGCATGTATTAAGAAAGAAATCACCAAGGGATTGGGGTTTCTGATTAATGTTTCTATCAGGATAGTAAGGGATTACATCTTGATGATAAGTAAAAGGTTGATTAACATCACATGGAAAGGAATTCATCATATGATCAATTTTTATATGGGTTATCATGGAGGAAAGTTGTTTTCTGACTACTTGTTGTTTTTATTAATTCCTAATCCATATTTACTTTGTGTCAATTTACTCAAAATCAATTTTCTGGTGACAAATTATTCATGATTTTTACAAACTCTTATTTGATTCTAATTAGTTTTCTATGGTATATTGGTGTTTGAACACAATTCCTTGTGGGAACGATCTTTACTCATCATTTTATTACTTGTACGACTAGTGCACTTGCTAAACGTCCAACAAGTTTTTGGCGCCGTTGCCGGGGAATTTGTTTTTTAAACACTAACTGATACTATAGAATTTTGAGATTGAATCCTTTTATTTTTAGTATTTTAGTTTATGTTAAATTTCTGTTCAATTTTGATTCTGGTACATGCGAGGTACACTTGATCCAAATTTGTTGTTGTATGATCCAGAATTAGAAAGGACATTGAGGAAGCACAAAAGGGCAGCCAGGCAAAGGAGACAGTTGCAAGAAATTGGTGAATCAAGTACAGTTAATCAGGAAGATATAATGGCAGAGAATCACAGACCACCACCACCACAGAGGACACTGGGAGAGTACATGACTCCTGCAGTGGTTCCTCCAATTGGGAGTGTTGTGCGCCCAACAGTGGAGCCCAACAACTTTGAATTGAAGCCTGCTTTGATACATTTGGTGCAGAAGGATCAGTTTGCTGGAACCAGTGCAGAGGACCCTTACTTGCACATAGCGAACTACCTATTGTTGAGTGATACTGTGAAGATAAACGGTGTCACAAGAGATGCAATTCTGTTGAGACTATTCACTCATTCACTGACGGATGATGCAAGGAGATGGCTGCAATCATTGCCACAAGGAAGTATAACAACTTGGGATGATTTGCAAACCAAGTTCTTGCAAAGGTTTTTCTCAGCATCCAAGAGGGCCAAGTTGAAGGATGAAATTACAAGCATTAAGCAGAAAGAGTGAGAATCTATTTATGAGGCTTGGGAGAGATTCAAGACTTTGTTGAGGAAATATCCACAGCATGGAATTGAGGCATGGCAACAAGCAGCAATCTTCCTGCAAGGAATGACCACTAACACTAGAACCTTGGTACATGCCACTGCTGGTGGATCATTGACTACCAAGACCCCTCAAGAAGCCTTAGATATCTTTGAGTCATTAGCATCTCAAGAATTTGATAATGCTCCAGTGGCTGACAGAAGGATAGGAATTATCTGGTTGGATGGGTATGATGCTTTGTTGGCAAGGAATGATCAACTGATGCAGACACAGAGACAACAGCAGCAACAATTAGATACCCTTATTAAGCAACTCTCTTCACAAAAGGTAGCTTCTGTGGAATCAAAGAGTGTATGTGCTATCTGTGGTAAGGGCCATGTGACAGAGGAGTGTGATTATGGGGGATCATCAGAACAAGCAGAGGTGAATGGAGTGTGGTATGATCAGAATAATCAAAGGAACTACAACAATCAGGGAAAGAATGTTTATATGCCACCATGGAAAAACAAGAATCAACACCCAGGATTCAGCTATAGTTCCAACCACCAATTGAATCCACCATTACATCCTCCACCACCACATATGAAGGAGCAGTCAAGTGATCCTGCTACATGGGAGAAAGCGTTTGCTCAGTTATCTAAGACAACTCAGGATTATATTCAGGGTTCTACTTCATTCAGGGAAGAGACAACTGCATTCATGCAGGAGACCAGAACTTCTTTCAGAAATCAGGAAGCATCAATCAGAAATTTGGAGACCCAGATTGGTCAATTATCAAGACAGATATCAGAGAGACCACAAGGGAAATTTCCAAGTGATACACTGGTGAATCCTAAGGAGCACTGTAAAGCAATTATGACAAGAAATGGGTTGGTACTTCAACCAGGGAAAAAGAAGGTGGAAAATAAAAAGAATGAAGAAGAGGTTGTGGTTGAAGATGTAGTCTCTGATGATGAAGGAGAGAAAATGAGAAATGAGAAAAGTGAGAAGGAAGTAGTTGTTAGAGATGTTATAGTTGGAGTTGACAAAGAAGAGGAAGGGAAGGACAATAAGAATGAAGGAGAGGTAGAAGTTGGTAAAAATGCTTCCCCACAAAAGATGATGAAGTGGGAAAAGAAGAAGATGGCTGACAAGAAAGAACAGCCAGTTAGTTTATCTCCCTATGCTAAAGTTCCCTACCCTCAGAGGTTGAAGAAAAAGATTCAGAAGCAGCACTATGCAAGATTTCTGGATATCTTCAAAAATTTACAAATTAACATACCATTTTCTGAAGCACTGGAAAATATGCCTCACTATGCAAAATTCATGAAGGATCTTCTTACTAAGAAGAGGAAATTAACTGATGGTGAGACAGTGGCCCTAACAGCAGAGTGTAGTGCCCTAATCCAGAAGAAGCTTCCAACAAAAATGAAAGATCCAGGAAGCTTCAGTATCTCTATTGCTATAGGAGATGTGGAGGTGGGAAAGGCATTGTGTGATTTGGGAGCCAGTATAAACTTGATGCCGTTGACAGTATGTAGAGCTTTGGGAATTAACACTTTAAAGGAGACCAATCTTATTCTGCATCTTGCAGATAGATCTATCAAGAGGCTTGAAGGTGTGGTTGAAGATGTCTTGGTCAAGGTAGACAAGTTTATTTTTCCAGTGGATTTTGTGATTCTTGACATGGAGGAAGAGGATACAGAAAGTCCTTTATTGTTAGGAAGACCCTTTTTAGCAACTGCAAGATCTTTGATAGATGTTGAACAAGGAAAGTTGTTGCTAAGGGTGGATGAGGAAACAGTCACAATTGATGTATTTGAAACCATCAAGCATCTTGTTGATGTGGAGGATTGTTTTAGATTGGATGTGATACAGGAGGTTGTGGAAGAAGTGAATAAAAAAGAAGAATTCCCAGTTGAGGAACAAAGATCAGAAGAAGAGATAGGTACAGAGGATTACCAAGAAGAGCCAGAAGTGGAAGAGCTTGAGAAGAAGATTGATGACATTCCAAAAGGAGCACCTAAGGTAGAACTTAAGGAATTACCTTCACATTTGAAGTATGTGTTCCTTGGGGATGATCAAACATATCCAGCAATCATTAATGCAATGTTGTCTGATGAGGAAGAAAGGAAGTTGATTAAGGTACTCAAGAAGAATAAAATGGCTATTGGATGGCAGTTTTCAGATCTCAAGGGTATTAATCTTTCCTTTTGCACCCACAAAATATTGATGGAAGAAGAGGTCAAACCAGTAAGGCAACCACAGAGGAGACTCAACCCCACTATGAAGGAAGTAGTGAGGAATGAGGTGGTGAAGTTTCTTGATGCTGGGATGATTTACCTAATTTCAGACAGTGCTTGGGTGAGTCCTGTGCAGACCGTGCCCAAGAAAAGGGGGGATGACTGTGGTGAAAAATGAGAACAATGAGTTGATTCCCACAAGGACAATCACTGGCTGGAGAATGTGCATTGATTACCGGAGGCTGAATAAGGCAACCAGGAAGGATCATTTTCCACTTCCTTTTTTGGATCAGATGCTAGAGAGGTTGGCAGGACATGCTTTCTATTGCTTCTTGGACGGTTATTCAGGGTACAATCAGATAGCTGTGGCACCAGAGGATCAGGAGAAGACTGCTTTTACATGTCCATATGGAATATTTTCATACCGGAGGATGCCTTTCGGTTTATGCAATGCTCCTGCCACATTTCAAAGGTGCATGCTTTCCATTTTTTCTGATATGATAGAAGAATGCATTGAAATTTTTATGGATGATTTTTCTGTATTTGGTTCTGATTTTGATGTATGTCTAAGGAATTTAGATTCTGTTTTGAAAAGATGTCAAGACTGTAATTTGGTTTTGAACTGGGAGAAGTGCCACTTTATGGTGACAGAAGGTATAGTTCTTGGACACAAGGTGTCTAGGAATGGAATTGAGGTGGACAGGGCAAAAATTTCTGTGATAGAGAAACTTCCTCCACCTGTAAATGTTAAGGGTGTGAGGAGTTTTCTTGGTCATGCAGGATTTTATAGGCGGTTCATAAAAGATTTTTCAAAAATTGCTAAGCCCTTATGCAAGTTATTAGTTAAGGATCAAGAATTTCTGTTTGATGATGAATGTTTGCATGCATTTCATGTTTTAAAAGAAAAGTTGACCACTGCACCTATCATGATGGCACCTGATTTTTCATTACCATTTGAATTAATGTGTGATGCCAGTGACTATGCCGTAGGAGTGGTATTGGGCCAAAGAGTGAATAAATTGTTGCATGTCATTTACTATGCCAGTAAGATCTTAAATGATGCACAAAAGAATTATGCTACTACAGAAAAAGAATTACTGGCTATTGTGTATGCATTTGACAAATTCAGGCCACATCTGTTAGGATCAAAAGTTATTGTTTACACTGACCATGCAGCTTTAAAGTATTTGTTGAGCAAGCAGGATGCTAAACCCAGATTGCTCCGCTGGTTGTTACTGTTGCAAGAGTTTGAGGTAGAAATCAAGGACAAAAAGGGAGTTCAAAATTTGGTGGCTGATCACTTATCCAGGATTACAGAAAAAGAGCTTCAAGAAGGGCCGGAAGTAGTGATCAGAGAAGAGTTTCCTGATGAACATGTTTTGGCAATATGTGCTGTAACAGAGATGGTTGGGGATAAAGTCTTATTTATCAGTACACCACCATGGTTTGCTGATTTTGCCAACAATAAAGCTGCTGGATTGATGCCTAAGGATTTAACATGGCAACAGAGGAAGAAATTTCTGCATGATGTTAAGAGGTATATTTGGGATGAGCCATATCTTTTCTATAGATGTTCAGATAGTGTGATCCGACGGTGTATTCCAGAGGAAGAACAGAAGGATGTGTTGTGGCATTGTCATGGTTCTGCATATGGTGGACATTTTGCAGGTGAGAGAACTGCAGCGAAAGTTTTGATGAGTGGCTTCTACTGGCCCACTTTATACAAGGATGCAAAGAAGTTTGTGGAGGCATGTGACAACTGTCAGAGAACTGGGAATATTTCTAGGCGACATGAAATGCCGTTGAACAATATCCAGGAAGTGGAGATCTTTGATGTTTGGGGTATGGATTTTATGGGACCTTTCCCTTCTTCCTACTCTAACAAGTATATATTGGTGGCAGTTGATTATGTTTTCAAATGGGTTGAGGCTATAGCTACACCAACTAATGATTCCAGGGTGGTGATTGCTTTTCTGAGAAAGAATATATTTTCAAGATTTGGAGTCCCTAGAGCTATCATTAGTGATGGGGGAACTCATTTTGATAATAGGATGGTGGAGTATGCCTTGGCTAAGTATGGAGTGAGGCACAAAATAAGCACTCCATATCACCCACAGACTTATGGTCAGGTTGAGATTTCCAACAGGGAATTGAAGAGAATATTGGAGAAGACTGTTGGGAATGCTAGGACCCAGTGGTCCAAGAAACTTGATGACACCTTATGGGCATACAGGACCGCTTTCAAAACTCCTATTGGGATGTCTCCATTTCAGTTGCTGTTTGGAAAAGCATGCCATTTGCCAGTTGGATTGGAGCACAAGGCTTTGTGGGCTGTGAGATATCTGAATTTTGATTCCAAAGCAGCGGGACAGAAAAGATTATTACAACTGGATGAATTGGATGAGTTTCATTTGTCTGCTTATGAAAGTGCCAGTTTGTATAAGGAAAAGACAAAGCTATGGCATGATAGGAAGATCACATCTAGAGACTTCAAGGTGGGGGATCAAGTACTTCTGTTCAATTCCAGGTTGAAGCTGTTCCCAGGGAAGTTAAAGTCTAGATGGTCTGGACCGTTTGTGGTAAAGGATATGAAACCATATGGGGCTGTAGAAATCAGTTCTTTGGATTCGGACAGAAGTTTTACAGTCAATGGTCAACGGTTGAAGTTATATGTTGGAAGTGTTGTGGATAGGCAACTACTGACAGTTGCTCTATTAGAGGTAAAATAGATCATAACCGTCAAGCTCGTGACGTTAAACAAGCGCTGAGTGGGAGGCAACCCACTGTACTAGGTATGTAATTCCATGTTCATACCATATCCATAAGAGGAAGAAGAAAAGGGGAAATTTTTTTGAAAAATCAAAGAGAAATTTTTTGCTATGTGCTGGGCGCTAAAACGTCAACCATGACCGTTTTAGCGTCCCCAAAGTTCCTTCATTATGAAACTCTCTGGTTGTGCGCGCTAAGACGTTCATTATGAGCGTTTTAGCGTTCACTGACAACACCAATCCATGCACTCTGGCCAACAGCGCTAAAACGCTAAGTCTGACCGTTTTAGCGTTGTGCTGCACAAAGTGTACAATTTTCTCTGGGCAAGGACGCTAAAACGCTGGTAAGCCACCGTTTTAGCGCCCTGTCATTAATTCGATATAACAGAGTTCCTCTTCTCTTTTCCTCTTACATTCTTATACTTTGCCTCTGTTTTCCACAACGCACTCCTTATCTCACGTTTGTATCATCCATCTTCGTAGTCTCTTCCACATCTTCTCATCAACATCAAGGTATGTAACTCATCTCAATTCCCTCCATCACTTATCATATCTGAAGCATGCAATTATTGGGCATTTTCTAGGGCATTCACATGTTGATTGCCTGCATCATTCGTAGGATTGCATGTTGATTTAGTTTTATTGGTATTATTCTCCTGAACTATTGCTTTTGACTGGTTTTTTGGGAATGAGACAACAAATCCAGCGCGTGTTGGTTCTCAGTTGTCTTCAAACAACAACCCAGCGTACACACACACAAGGTGTTCGTGGAAATGCCTGACCCAAAAATTGGCCTGGCGCTAAAACGCTCAGTGTGACCGTTTTAGCGCCCGTCCAGTTTTTATACACATTAAGGTCTAGCACTAAAACGCTCAGTGTGACCGTTTTAGCGCCCGTCCAGTTTTTACACACGTTTAAGGCCAGGACGCTAAAACGCTCAATGCGACCGTTTTAGCGCCCAGGCCCTGTTTCATACAAATTGAGGGTCTACATTATGGCATTGTGGGGTTGTAATTCATACATGTTTTGATCAAAATTCCCCACTACAAGAGTTCTAAATCTGGAATTGTGGAATTGGATTCATGATATGTAATTGTTTGACATTTGGACTGATTTTCTCTTGTTGTGTAGGCACAATGTCTTCTCCTTCTCAACCAGCTCCTGCTACAAAAGGGAAAAAGAGATTTAAGAAGCGAGCAAGAGTGAATCAAGGAGGAGATACTGAAGCTGAGTTTACCCCACAGTTTGATGCTCACTTTTGGAAAAGTGAGGAACATGAGAAAAGGTATACTGACAAGACTTCCAAGAGGCCATTTGTTAGAGAAAGAAAATTTGTTCTAGAACAGGATGAATATCCCCAGTTTCTGTCTCAGCTGAAGACCAGGGATTGGGCAACTTTTGGAAGAATACTGGGTGATAGCAGTCCTAACATAGCAAGGGAATTTTTTGCTAATGCATTTAATGGAGATCATGGAGGCCAGAGGACCTTCACTAGCTGGGTGAGGGGAAAGAAAGTGAAGTATGATGCTCACACTATCCAAAAGCTGCTGAAGATAAGGTTCTGTGACTATATCCACAATGCCAGTTGTGAGTTCAGGAGAAACTGGCAGAATATTGAAATTCCACCAAGGAGGAGTGACCCAAACTTTGACACCTGGACCAAGATGGGGGTAGCTGAGCCTATTTTGCAGACTATAGCCAAACCTGGTGAAACTTGGGAGTTAACCAAGGATAAGGTTGCTCCTAAGTTGATTTGGTTGAGGCATTTAAATGGTGAGGCTAGAGTCTGGTTTCACTTTGTAATCTCAAATGTCATGCCCTCTTCCAACCAGGCAAAGGTTATCCTGAAGAGAGCTGTCCTGATTCACACTATCATGACAAGGGCGAAGGTGGAACTTCCTATTCTCCTTCAGGACAACATTTATGATATGGCTCACTCTGACAGTGACTCTGCTGCTTTGGGTCACTGTTCCTTGATTCAGTTGCTTTGTCAGAAAGCTGGTGTAGATGTTACTGATAATGGGGCACCAACTAAATTGCACCCTACAATTGATGCCGCAATGATAACAAAGCAATTGAAGATAGGAGGAGGGGAGGTCACAAGATTGACTCCTGGTAGGAAATCTGCAACTCAGAGTGATGATGAGTTCGAAGAGAGGCTAAGGTCAGGGGAGCAATGGACGGTGAACACTGACTTCCGAATGAGACATTTGCGCAGGCGTCTCCAGTTTATGCAGTCCAGCCAGCACTCATTTCAGACATATATGGTGACGATGTTGAAATCTATATGTGAGGCTCAGGGCTTAGATGTTATTGATTACCAGCCTGCTGTATACCCTCATTCTGATGAGGAGGAAGCCTTTGAGGCAATGGCCCGGACTCTCTATGCTGATCATGTGGATGGAGCTGCGCCTACTGATGGTGCTACATCTTCTCATGCTGCACCCACTCCAGAGAGATAGCCTGGTGCTGATGCTACTACCACAGAGACCACTTCTGCTGCTGCTGCTGATACTGGTGCTATGGATGAGGACAGGGGTGTTGATCCTGAGTACAATCCCTTGCCTACTGCTGATCCAGGCTCATATTTGGTGTTTAGTGATGATGAAGAGTCTACTAACTAGACTTCTCATTTTGTTTTTATACATTTTCTGTTTTATGGTTTTATTTTGGATATTTTTAGTTGATTGTGGTATTATTTTCATTTTGTATATTTGTTAGTACATTGAGATTCTCTGTTTGAATGATGCACTTTTAAATAGTCCTGATGTTATTTGTTGATATGTGAATGTGTTTCAGAATTTGTCAACTGCTTTTTAGATTTAAATTAGTTGCTGGGGACAACAACGTTTAAATCTAGGAATGGGGTGTGAATGAATGACATGATTATGGTGGAATCACACAGTTGATGATGACACACAGTTGATGAGCTACAAACAGGGAAACATCTCAATCCTTTCTTTTAAAATTCTTGTGAATATAGTTTTAGGTAGTTTAGGAAGTGTTTTATATGTACAAAGGTTGGATTTAGAGTTGAGATGATGTGAATTTTATGAGGATAGGATGATCAAAGTTTTACATGATGGATTAAACATTTTTTGATGCAATTTGAAATCCCTGCATATGTGCTAAATGATATGTTTGCATGACTCATGTTATGTGAGGAGTAGAGAGATCAGGTTGATGTATATAGAGGAATTCAAGCATGCACTCTGAACTGTGAGACATTGAGCCTATACAGAAAATTTTTTGTTCAGAGAGCACTTCACTGTATGAGTAACTCTAGAACTTGCCCTGTTTCTAACTTGAAATAGTTCATGGTTTGTAAAGTAGAGCTCATTGAGGCATTTTTCTTTTGAACCAAATTTTCTTATTGCATGGAAGCCTTAAGCCAGAATTTTTGTGATAAAACTAAGAGCCCTGCACTTATTCCAGATCCTAAATTTTCAGATTATGTGTTCAGATAAGGGGTAAGGAGGAAGGCTCTGTAGGAAAGGTGTTTCTGCAATGAACAAAAATATTAAGTGTTAAGTGTTGGAAATTTGGAGAAAAAGAAGAATGAAAAAAAAAAAAGGGAAATGAGGAAGTAAAGGCACAAAGTGCTTGGTTTGGAAAAGAAAAAGAAAAAGGAAATGAGGAAAAAGGGAAATCAAAACAACACAAAGTGTTGAAAGTTGGAAGAAAATGAGGAAGGAAGTTCGAGAAAAAGAAAAGTTGTAGAAAAGGTGGTGAAAAGAGCAAATGAAAAGGAAGAAGAGAATGAGAAGGATTAAGGAGTACATAGATAAATTCAATAGTGATCCTCCTCTTATCTGAATCTGATCCATTTATCTAACCTTCTGCAACATCAAATCCTACCTTTAGCCAACTACATGCCAAGCCATTTTTCCTTCTTCTATACAGAATCCTATTCTTAGTCAAGTCATACCACCAAAGCCTCTTTTGTTCTGCTTATGAATCACTGTAACTATGGAAAGTGAGAAGATGGGCAAGCTTATAGTAGTTTGAGTGCAGTGGAGATTGAGTGATGAGTACACCCTTAGACACTAGAGTGCAAGAGAGTTTATTCTCACAATTTTTGAGAAGTTCCAAGTGAGGGGGTGTTTTGTGTTGAAGGTCTCTGCATTTCATCTTACTGATCTGTTGAAAGTCATTGTAATGAGGTTAAGCAAGTCATAGTAAAAGATAGATTGCTGGGTTGTTAGATTGTATTTTGGAAAGTTGATCTGTCATATTTCAATCCAACCTCATAAATTTCATGTGTAAAGAATCTCAAGTCTTTCTCTGTCTTTAAAGCTATTACTGAGGACAGCAATATTCAAATATAGGAATTATGATGAACCCTTAGTTCATCATGGTTTTTAGCAGGAATTAGGATCAAATTGTGTGATTAAATGATGAAAAACAAGGTTAATGTCCTAAGATGTCCTCAATTACAAGTTCAAGAGCTTTATTGGAAATTTGTATGATTCTTGTAGGAAAAGCAAGCTTGAAAGACAACTGGAGAAGGAAGAAGATTCTGGAGCTCAAGAGGAGAAAAATTGCCTAAGTGTTGAGCGCTAAAACGTCCACACTGAGCGTTTTAGCGCCCTGTTACAAGAAGAGGCCAAAACTTGCTGGTGTTGAGCGCTAAAACGTCCACACTGAGCGTTTTAGCGCCCTGTTACAGAAAGAGGCCAAAACTTGCTGGTGATGAGCGCTAAAACGTCCACACAGAGCGTTTTAGCGCGCTGCTATACTAAGAAGATGGAAAATTGCTGGTCTTGGGCGCTAAAACGGCCTGCAATATGCGTTTTAGCGCCCTAAAGTGGAAAAAGATTCTGGTCTTCACCGCTAAAACGTCCAAATCAAACGTTTTAGCGTTGGAGTCAGTTAAAGTTAGTTGAGCATTCACCAAGTTTGGACGCTAAAACGGTCATTCCTTAACGTTTTAGCGTTAAAATCAGTTAAAAGCAGTTGAACATACGTAAAGCATGGACGCTAAAACGGCCACTTATGGACGTTTTAGCGCCCACATCAGTTTTCTATTTTTAATTGTAACACTATATAAGGCAAAGCCTTGACACTTAGAGAAAAATCTGGGGGGATCTGAACTCTCTCTCTCTCTTAAACTTAGTCTGACTTCTCTCTAAATTCTCTTAGTTTTTGTATTAGGATTTCCTTGTAATAGTTTGGAGATTGAAGACTTTCAACATGGAAATGAAGTTTGTTTCTTCTTCTCTTATTTATTCCTTAGTCATGTCTGAGTAGAGTCTTTGTAGTCTGAATGCAATGGAACTCCATGATAATATTATGTTGATTTGATTAATATGATGAAGTATTTTTCATGTGCTGATTTGAGATTTTCTGAGTTAATTATTCCTATCAAAGAAGTAGTATAGAACAGGGATGTTTATATGACTTCTGTATTTGATAATCTCAACATCAGAATTCTAGTACTCAAGGGATTGATGCTAGAGTTCTGATGTAATCTTAAAACCTTAGTATTTCACGCATGTATTAAGAAAGAAATCACCAAGGGATTGGGGTTTCTGTAATGTTTCTATCAGGATAGTAAGGGATTACATCTTGATGATAAGTAAAAGGTTGATTAACATCACATGGAAAGGAATTCATCATATGATCAATTTTTATATGGGTTATCATGGAGGAAAGTTTTTTTCTGACTACTTGTTGTTTTTATTAATTCCTAATCCATATTTACTTTGTGTCAATTTACTCAAAATCAATTTTCTGGTGACAAATTATTCATGATTTTTACAAACTCTTATTTGATTCAAATTAGTTTTCTATGGTATATTGGTGTTTGAACACAATTCCTCGTGGGAACGATCTTTACTCATCATTTTATTACTTGTACGACTAGTGCACTTGCTAAACGTCCAACAGGCATCATGCCCAAATGAGGACTTTCCCACGCATTAAAACTGGTTTCTGGTCATTTTGACAGGTGGTAATCGATTACCAAGGACATGGTAATCGATTACTACACATGGTAACCGATTACCAAAAACAAGGTAATCTATTACTGAACATAGTAACCGATTACCAACGAAAATTTATCGATTTCCACGCGAGCAGAACAGATTTCTACAGAATTTTTCTGCATAATCTGAAGTAAAAATGGCTCCCATTGATCCAAGGTGCGGTTTTGACCCAAAACAGATGTTCATTATCACTTATTAACCCTAGATTAAGAACCCTAAGCTTGAATGATTAAAGTTATCTCTTTTCATGACACAAACAAGTTATTTTCATGAAATTTCAAAGGGAATGTTCAAGGTATACCTATGGGGCTCAAACTCAGCAGAAAAGGGTGCTCTTGGAGCTCTCAAATTTGTCCCAAAAATCAGTTAATCGCCTCAAAATGGCACCTACAAGGCCTCAAAATGGTGACCAAAGCTTGATCATTTCTCCACCACAATGGCACCTTGAAGCTTCAAATGCCAAGTAAATGGTCCCCTCTCCAACAACTCAGAATATAGCCCTCACACACTCAAGAAAAGAGCTACCAAACTCAGAAATGCCAAGACTTCCACCCATCCAAGGCTAGAGAACACTCAAACAAGGAACTCTTGTGAAGAAACCAAGAGAAAAGGTGGTCTCTTGATGTTTCAATGGAGGAAGAAAGATGGAGAAAGGTGGCTGCCTCAAGGAGCTCAGAAATGTCACGCAAGGTTTATGATTTTCTGACTTAGGATCATGTGCCCTTTGTATTTATAGGTGTGCTTAAGTTAATCGCGCAGTATTAGCGTTAATAGCTATGCTTATCATTTTAATCCCAAGCTTCATATTCTGAACCTAGCCATTTTTCTAATATTTTTCATATTTTTATTTTAATTTTTCGCAACACTTTTTCGGTACGCATTTTCACGCTATCAGTATTAGTTCTGGCATCAGTTCTTTTTATTTTGACTCCAGACTTGTTATACTAGTCCTATATATTATTCTAGTAATATATACACACTTTTCATAATTTTCTGGGATACTTCAGCGGTACGCATTTATACCGTGAAGCAGAACCGATATCTGTTCACGGTATCTGCACTTTTCGTCAGAAAAGCGACTTTCAACATTATTAATCACTTACCATAATTATTTAAGCCTTCCCATAATTATTAGGGTCAATTATAGAATTATCTCATTAATTTCATAATTTAATTAATTAAATTCCTAAATTAACGTTGCGGGTTCTTACATATGGCCCAGACAAATATTCGGATATTCTGAGAATTTCGAGACAGTGACTGTTCTGTTCATACAGAACTGTATTTGGGGTTTGTGGATCCTAGATTGATTAAGTTGAACCTCTGTAATAAGTAACTAAGTCAGAATCGAAATGATTAAGGGTTTATGGCTTTGTGAGAAGCCTAAAGACATGAAACGTAAAGGATGACATTGTCGTTATGTCTTGAATTTTTAGAATATAAATATTGATATAATTGTTGGACTAAAACAGATTGTGATTGTGATTGTGCTGTTTGTGGACCTTGAGCTAGTGTGGACCTTGGCTTGGATTGTTAGCTTGTGAGGTAAGCTTTCGTGTCCTCGGTTTAGCCATTGTTGGTTCCACCATACCCCATGGGGAATGGTTTATATGCATGATGTATTTTCATGTATTGATATTTGAAATGTTGTTGAGCTGTTATGTGCAAGTGCCTTATGATATGCATGTGTTGTTCTACCTAGACGGTAAATCTGAGTATGTAGGAGACATACAATAGGATGATTTTGTGGGTGAGTGCAAGTGGTGTCTTGCATTGATTGTATGTAATAAACGTATGTAAATCCTGCATTTCTCTGGCCAGTAGAATATTTTGACACACATGACATGATTATCTGCTGCATTGCACTGATTTTGGAACTTATATTGTTTTACTATTTTAGAACTTATATTGCACATGTAAGTGAGCTTGGAGTGGAGAAATCATTGAGGACCCCTTGTCTTATTGAGATTTATGTTTAGAGATCTCACCTCACGTTTGGGGCATATTTTCAAGTTCAGGTAACACAAGGGTTGATACTTTGGGCGGCAGAAGGCCGGAGCTAAGTTGAGATTTATGCTTTTATGATGATGTGCTGGATTCTGACATGATTTACATTTATTACCATGTTATTTGATTTGAGACTATGTTGGGCTTTGTTGCCTTATTTGGTGAGCATGGGGGTTGTCCATGCCACATTGACTTTACTTTGTTGATTTAGTTTCGAGTTGTATAATGTATCAGGATTATGGTCTGGACTACGTGTTGTAGTTCCGTGATGTAGATACTCACTTATTTATATATGAGGTTATTTAGTGTAGATAGCTGTTTATTTGCAATTTACATACATGCAATGTTTTGGAAAGAGAATTAAGTAATCAACTTGGTTAATGTTAATGACGTCATAATTGAAAAGAAAAAGTTAATTTCGCATTTTATTAAGCAACGCTTAATACGATGATATGATAACAAATCGGATATAGAGGGAGTGTTACACTAGACTTTACTAGGCTTTGGCTTAAATAGGTCAGGCCTGTGTAAAATACTTTAGGGCTGACCTAACCTGTTAATCTTGTGTATGCCCAAATTATAAGTCTAACCTGACCTATGTTTAAAAAATCAAAGCTTTGGCCTAGACCTGTTTAAGTCTATTAAACATTCAATAATAAAAAAATAATTAAAATAATATTACTTATAGGCCGACCTGTATACTTATAGGCCCAACATGTTAAAAAATCCTTTAGTCTGCTTTCTAAATAAACTTTTTCAATACCCTAAACTTATTCTATTCGGTTATATGTGTTAGGCTAAGTCTGACCTGATTTAGGCTAAGCAATAGGTTCCTGTGGTTGACCTAGCTCATTTACACCCCTAGATCCAACACACTTTTACGTGTGTATTAGATAAAATTATTTCCTACAACATAAGAAACATTATATATATATATATATATATATATATATATATATACATTCAATGTTTGTAATCCATTTTAAATATTATTATTATTCGATTTTGCTGAATTAAATTTCAAATAAAATATAATATTAGTGGAACATTGAAATTTTCAATCACATATTTTTTATTTTGCTAGAAATAAATTTTAATTTATTATAGTACTATGTTATATTTAAGGGGATGTATTGGATTAGGATTTTAAAAGATTTTTTTGAGCTAAAAAATCTTAAAGATTTTAAAAGACTATTTAGAATTGGGAAGACTTTAAAGACTTTTTCAAAAGACTTTTTTTACAATCAAGATTTCATAAGATTGGATTTTAAAATATTTTAATAGAATTTATAAGATTTGAAAGGACAATACGGATTTATAAGATTTTAAAAAACCATATGAATTTTTAACAAACATTCAAAATTACAAGAGTCAATAAAAAAGGGAAAGGTTATACTTACAACCTATTTTTGTTTACAATATTTTACAATAATATCTTAACCGTTGATTTTCGTCAATCAACGGTTATCATTCATTGTAAATTAAATATTAATTAATGAGTTTGATTTGCGAAAATAATAACCGTTTGTTGACGGAAATCAACTGTTAAGATATGGTTGTAAAAGGTTGTAAACAAAAATAGGTTGTAAATACAATCTCCCTCATAAAAAACCAAAAAAATGCAATGACATTAATAAAAAAAGTAAAACCTAATATAATTTTCTCAATCAGTAAACAACAGCTTTTCACATATCTAATGGGTTGAAAATTATCTTCTTCATTTGGTATCAAAGCTATGCATATATGATTATAAGAACCAATTTTTTTAATTATAAAAATAATTCTAAAATTGCATATAGAACCTAAAGTTCATGATAAAATTTCGTTTGGAATTTTTTGCAATTGATCTTGAAAACCTTGGGGTTTTTATTTTACGCGATGCTAGTTTTCTAACCATATATCATATGTATATTTTCATTGAATATTCAAAGAAAATTTTGAATCTGAAAAATTTCTCAATTTTTTTTCAATCGATACATTGAAATCTTAAATTGCTTTGGGGCTTTTGAGAAACAAGCTTTTAGTCATCTATTGACACAAAAATTGTTTGAAATCACTTTCTATAGTGAAGGAATTTCGTTCATGAATGTATTGTTACGAAATATATAGTTCATATTATGTAAGTTTCAATCTTTCTTTAAATTGATATTGTTTCATTGATGTAAAACGAAAATTGGTTTGAGGGTTTTAGTTTCCCTGTTATCTTTTCACTGTTTTATGTTGTTTTTAATACGTTTTTGTGCCAAGGAAAACCGCGACCCATAGCTTGAAAATCATTTTTCTTCCAAAATTTCTCAAAAATATGTTATTTTTTAGATAGATTATATTAAAATCTCGTTGATTTGTTGTTTCTGGGTTGTTTTATGATGAAAATAGCTCAAAAATATATTTATTTTTTTAGTTTTGACGAAGTTCCTATGGCGGAACCCAATTTCGGGCGGTCAACCTCCTGCCAAAGGAAGAAGAAAACACTATAATATAAGAATCTCAAGGAATCCTAAGGGTTGTGAAGAGATTGTGAGAGGCATCCTATCTATATTTTTTACTAAAAAGTCTCACGAAATCCACACCAATGGAAAATCCATTAAAATCGTCGGATTTTTGAATATCACGAGATTGTGATTCCAAGGTTTAAAATCTTGATTGAATATCAACAGATTTGGACCGATTCTAATATAATCTTTTAAAATCCTAATCGAATACCACGTAACTTTTTTTCAATCCATTAAAATTTTAAACGAATAGCAACGGATTTTTTTGTCCAAAAATAATTCATTAAAGTTCTTTGAAATCTTAATCCAATACACCCTTTATTTTCGTATAAGATCATAAATGTGAAACAAAGATATGAAATTCAAATAACCGGGTTAATAGTCCAAGTACGGGTCAATCAAAACGTTAGCTTGAAGACAGGATGTCAATTGCTTGTAATGACGGGCTAATCTAAACGTTCAGCGTATCTTTGCTTCCTTTGTAGCTGCAATTGAGGAAATTTTTCCTGATGCTGGAGTTCTTGTTATTATTCCATGATTCCATCCATATCCACAATATCGGTAGCAACTGTCATTTGAAATTCAAATTATATTTAATTTATCTTTTATTTCTTTTTATTTTTTTGGTAAGCAATTTATCTTTTATTTTAATTAGTTTTAAGTTTGTCTGATCTTATCTCATTAGCAGAATTAGTTATTTCATTTCGAATTATGTTATTGGATATTTTACCTCATCTATAAATAAATAGTCCATTAATCACAAGAGGAATCAATGAATTAACAAATCAAAATCTTCTTTTCAAATTATCTCTTATTTCTTAATCTTTATCTTATTCTTCCCTTATCCCTCCTTTTTTTTTTCTTGACCTAACTTCTCTCACAAGCGCTTCAATCATTCTCCTTTTCCCCTAATATTTTTTCCTTCTAATTTTTATCGCTACGATATCGATCCCTCGCACCCATCTATTCAGTTATTTTTTTCACCAAAGCTTCATCTTTTCCCTTGTGCTACTCCCTCTCCCTCCTATTTTCATTTTTCTCCCTCGTTCCACCCACCATTTTTCTCTCATTGAGATTACAAGCCTAGAGCCTAAAAAAAAATGAGTACAAATGAAGGAGTAGATCTCATTAGCAATCTTCCTGATGAACTCCTAGCTGCTATCATATCCCTCCTTCCAGGCTCCGAAGGTGTGAGAACCAGCATACTTTCGCGACGCTGGAAATCAATATGGATGCACTCTTCCCACCTCAGCTTCGATCAGAGACAAATGTTACGGCCTTTTATCGATTTATATCTTCAAACTACGAGCCCATACAAGCGTCTTAAAACAGCTTTGCGTCGTAAGGTAATGCCTAGAGAGGAAGGAGATGCAGATGCAATTGGCCAAGCAGCCATGCTGATCAATTCAATCTTGGATACTCACTCTGGTCCCTTAACAAGTTGCAAGATTCGACACATGGATGAGAGCTGTGCAAGTGGGGAAGCTGTGGGGTGGATGAGGAAGCTATTGGAGCAGAAAGGGGTGAGAGAGCTTTCCATGGAACGCGAATCCCCTCTTAATGCATTTCGTATACAAAATGGACAACGTAGACTGGAAGAACATGGAATGACTCTCGATTTGCCTTTTGATATTTTTTCAGGTTTTGAGGTGCTTCAATTGAAGAATTATTACCTTAATACTTCACCCTCTGTTGATGTTCCTCAAACTTTAAAAACCCTAACATTTATTAAAGTGAGTTTGCCGCCAGTGGATTTGCAAGGGATTCTCTCCAACTGTTCATCCCTTGAAAATCTAACTCTTGACTCTTGTGGTTTCAGAAAAGAGGTTAAGATCAACTGTCCAAGTCTCAAATTTTTTAAAATTTGTAGAATGACTGTGAATGAGATTGTGATTTCTGCTGCTAACCTTGATGTCATAGAGTTCGATACCATTGTTTCTAACCCTCAAAGACTGGATTTAAAGGCTCCAAAACTTAAGGTTCTCCGTTGTTACAATGATTTCAAATTTGAAAGGCGTTATTATTCTGCATCTGGGAAAAAGCTTTTGACCTCAATGGAGCTTCTAGAAGCTTGCCGTGATATTCAAGTGAGTATTTATTCTCCACCAGTCTATACTTCACTAATTGGTTAGGACTGTGTCGTGGTTGTGTCTAGTTTTATCCTGTGTGCATTTGCTTGCAATTGAGATGTTGTGACTGTGTCACGTTATGTTATCTACAATTTAAACCTCATGATGTACTTGTTTGATTTAGAAGTTTGTGTAGACATATGCTTCATACCTCCGTTTTAAGTTGATTATTTATAGACATATTCTACAATTTAAGTTGTTTATTTTATTTATTGTTATTATTATTTTTTTGCAGAGTCCTCAGAGTTCAAGCATCGCCAATGTATTTGAGAATCTGGTTACTCTCTCCATTGAATTAGATTTGAACAATGTCAGAAATGTCATATCTCTCTCTTATTATCTTAGATCTTGCCCTCATTTGCAGAATCTCGAAATAAACAATAAGGTACACTTACGATTACTTTAGTGAAATGCTTGTAATTTTCCTTTTATATTTAGTGACACGTACAGTTTTATCCTGCTACAGGTTAGGAATGAGTCAATGGATCACTACAGTAGTGTGTTTAATGATAATGGAGATGATTGGCTGCTATTCCATAAGCATTTCTTTTGGCAGAGAAGGGTGCATTTTGAATGTATTAATCACCAATTGAAGACCATTTGCATAAGGGGTTATACAGGTAAAAAACTTGAAGTTGAATTTGTTAAGTGCATAATAACTACTGCTGAAAAGATGGAGAGGATCACAATTTGCTTTGTTGATGATTGCTCATGGGCACAAGCCACTGCTACTTTCTGTTTGTTGGCATTTCCGAGGGCCTCTAGAAAATTGTCAATCATTCTGAAACCTGGGATTGAGTACATTACAAAAGTAGGTGCGAGCTTTAAAAAGTGGATCTCAACTCGAAAACTATACTAATGGTCTGTATTTTCATTGTAATTTCATGGTTCTAAACATTGCAATTTTCAACTCTAATATTTGTTAAATTACAAAATAAAAGTATTGTTTATTTCTTGTTTGGTATCCTGAGATTTTCATATATTTTCATTGATTATATTTATGCGTATTACTTGTTGCAAATAGTCTACAACCATATACGAAAGATTATTTTGAATGGGTTTGGTACAGGTACATCAATGATGCACGACGATTTTGGATCTGAGACGTAAACATTACACAAAAAAACCGTTAAAATGGAGAATGAAATCCAAAAGACTCATTTGGTGAACTGATCATAGCCTCCTCAGAGGTTATACACCACATCAAAGTGAAGGGGTGTGTTTGCTTCCACATAAACTTCCTTCTCTTTATAAGGATGTTGCTAATTCTTATAGAATTGTGAATTGGAAGCGTAGTGATGATCATCCACAAGTGGAAGCAATGAAGAGCAAACGAAATATTAAGGAGTATTGTGACAATTAGTGGGGGTCATATTTTGAAACGGTACAATTCTAGGAGGAAATGTAGCATGTTATTAACACCTTCCTTATTTACAAATTTGTATTCAAAAGCATGGGGCTGTTTTATTTCTGGTTTACGCCAAAATTAATCCGTTATTTATCACTCCGAATTTTTCTTTCATATGCCTTATTTTTTTTTACAAAGAAGAAAATAAACAGACGCAAACTAACTATCCAACATGGGCATTACTCACACTACAATCACCCAATAGGAGATCTATACACTCCTCAGGAGCTTGACTAAACCAAACAGTATCCCAATCAACATTAGATGCATGTCCAGCCATCCAATCAGCCACCCTATTGGCCTCTCTATACACATGACCAATCTGAATAACCCAGTCTTTCTCCAGCATTTCCTTGATTCTGAGTGACAAATCATGGCAAGGATGGGAAAGCATACAGCCATGAAGACTAATGTCAAGAGCATCCATCGAGTCAGTTTCCACCAAAACCTGCTGGTACCCTTTCACCCAAGCCCATTCCAACCCAATTAGGACACCCCATAATTCTGACATCAGTACATTACCACCACTTAGTCTCCTGGAAAAACCAGACACCCAACTCCCATTGCCATTACGGATGACCCCACCACAACTGAATCTTGCTCCCTCCTCAGAACAGGCACCATCAGCATTGATCTTAATCCAGTTAGGAAGAGGCACTTTCCACTGAGCTTTCCCCCTGTTTCTACCCTCATCAAATAGCCCAGCTTTGCAATATAAGGACTCAGCCACAGAAATATTTGTCACAACCGAATGGGCAGCAAACACCACCTCTGATGGATTCTTCCACTCATCATTAAAAACCCAATTGTTCATTTCCTTCCATAGAAGCCAACACACTACCCCAAAAAGCCTCCTCCAATCTTTGTTTTGTTTTTTCCTACACAAGTTCCTATCAACCCAATCAGAAAATTCTCCTTCCCAAAAATAATTGGCCTCACTGCCAGTGAGGCATAGCTGCCAAACACTCCTAGCCCAACTGCAATCTCTGAAGATATGGCTACAATTTTCAGCAGCAAGGAAACACCTGGGACAAAGAGCATCCTCACAAAGATGTCTTTTAACTCTTTGCTCATTAGACAACAGATTTTCCCCAATAAGAAGCCAGAGAAACGATTTAACCCTATGAGGGCCCTCCCAATCCCAAGCAAGCATCCAATTTCTTTTCTCATACAAGATAGGCTGACCAATCAAGGAATTATAAGCAGACTTAATCGTAAATGTACCTGATGGAGAATAATTCCATAGCACCTTATCATCCCCAGCTTCCACAGAAGGAGGTCTAATTTTAGAAATAGCTATAACAGCCTCCTCATCCAGGTAGTCCTTGAACATCTCCCACTGCCAGCCCCCCTCTCTGTCAACACAATCAGACACCTTCCAGTTATTAGCATCCTCTGGAATGGGTTCAACCACTCTCTCAATCAGTCTCCCCATCACAGGTACCCACTTATCCAACCCAAAACATAGTTTGAGTTCCATTTCCAATAAGAATTTTCACCCCTTCTTGAACATGGCTCCAGCTTTTGCAAACACTTCTCCAAGTATTAGAATTACTTCTAGCTTCCTTCAGCATTGGAACTAAACCCGAATCCACCTTGTACTTACTTCTGAGGATTCTGGCCCAAAGAGAGCCAGAATTTGTCATCACTCCAAACCCAATCTTCATGGCATAAGCCTTATTAACCAGACTTTGGTCTCTCAAGCCAAGTCCTCCCTCCGTCTTTCTCCTGCAAATGTTATTCCAGCTAACCAGATGAACCTTCCTCTTAGTAGAGCTTGAACCCCAAATGAATCTCCTAGTCAGTTTCTCCACCTCCTTACAGGTACCAGAGGGGACATCAATAGTCTGCATAGCATAAGCTGGAAGAGTCTCCAGCACTGATTTAGCCAGTGTGACCCTCCCTGCCAGGGATAGGACATTCTGACTCCAAGATGACATCCTGCATTGCACCCTCTCAACCACATAATTCAAGGATTTCCTAGATACTCTTTTATGGTTGAGATTCACCCTAAGATACTTCCCCAAATCACTAGTGACACCCACTCCAAGACACTCACTAATCTCTTTAGCCCTATTGAAGCCCACATTACTAGAAAAACACACTCTAGACTTCTCCACACTGATTTTCTAGCCAGAGGCAGCAGAGAACACCTTGAGAACTTGATTAATAACAAAAGCTTGATCCAGGGAAGCCTCAGCAAACAGAATAATGTCATCAGCAAAAAATAAATGGGAGAGAGGAGGTGCATTTTTATTAACCAGAACAGGTTTCCAGGCTTTGGTATCCACAACTAATTGTATAAGATGAGCCAATCTCTCCACACACAACACAAAGAGGTATGGAGAAATGGGATCACCCTGCCTAATCCCTCTCTTAGGCTTAAACTCTTTTGTCAGACCCCCATTCTAAAGTAAATTTAATGAGCTAGATGAAACACAATTAAGAATCAAACCAGACAGCTGCTTCCGAAGACCCAAATCCTCCAAAGTATCTTCAATAAAATTCCAGTTGAGACGATCATATGCCTTCTCCAAGTCCACCTTGATCATCTTCCAACTTTTACCCCTTTCTTCCCTTTCATGGAATGCACCACTTCTTGTGCAACAATATTATTATCTGCACTTTGTCTCCCTTTAATGAAACTACACTGGTTAGGAGCCACCAACCTGGGCATAAAATCCCTCAATCTATCAGTAATGATCTTAGTCACTGCCTTATACACCACATTGCACAGACTTATAGGCCGAAAATCTTTCATGCATTCTGGACAGTCCTTCTTAGGAATAAGGCAAATCAAGGACTTGTTTATTTCCTTGACTTTCCCAGGATCCAGAAATATAACCACAATTAACCTACAAACAGAATCCCCCACCAACTTCCAGTGACTTTGGAAAAATACAGCTTGCAACCCATCAGGTCCAGGAGCCTTAAACTTTCCCATTCTAAAAATCACTCTTCGGATTTCCTCAAAAGTAGGAACTTTAGCCAACTAGTCCAACTCCTTATTATCAAGAATGGGAAACAAACCTTTCACTGGAAATTCCTCCACCTCAACATCACCAGGAGCAAAGAGCTTCTCAAAATAACAACTTGCTAGAGTGCAGAGTTCCTCCTTGTCACTGACCCAATTCCCATCCTCATCTTTAAGGGCAATCACCTTATTATGCCTTCTTCTAGATATAGCAGCTGAATGGAAAAACTTTGTATTCTTATCACCAAATTTCAGCCATTGGCACCTAGACCTTTGAAACCAGTCTAACTCCTCCCTAACCAAAATTTCCTGAAGCTCCTTCCACAAGCTTCTCTGAAGGATCTCCATGCTATGGTCATACCTACCCATCCTATAATTGTCAATCCCCCTAAGTCTAGCATATATGTTATTCTTCTTTCTCATATTCAGTCTGTACACACTATGGTGCCAATCTTTAGCCCTCCTTTCAAACTCATTTCTAGCAGGACCCCAGTCAAAGAATCTATTCCAGCTACTCCTTACAACATCCTCAAACCCATCAACAGTCATCCAAGAAGCAAGGAACTTAAAAGGTCTCTCCCTAGCATCAGCCTTATGGACCTCATCGTAGGCAAGCAATATAGGTCTGCGATCAGAATTCAGGAAAGGAAGATGAGTCACAAACCTATTCGGCCAGTTAAGAACCCAAGCTTCA
This sequence comes from Gastrolobium bilobum, assembly GCF_033153095.1. Lineage (NCBI taxonomy): Eukaryota > Viridiplantae > Streptophyta > Magnoliopsida > Fabales > Fabaceae > Gastrolobium > Gastrolobium bilobum. The sequence continues at coordinate 70,638 of NW_026899378.1, forward strand.
TTAGCACAAGCCCTATCCAACCTTTCCTGCAGAATTCCCCTCTTCCAAGTAAAATTAGGACCTTTGAAACCTATATCCTCCAGCTCACAATTCATCAAGCAAGAATTCATCTCATTCATACTGATTAGGGAAGCTTCTTTTCCCCCTACTTTCTCACACCCCTTTTGAACAGAGTTAAAATCCCCTAATACAATCCAAGGCCCAACCATCTCCTGAGAGATGAGCTCCAACCTCTCCCATAACACCTGCCTATCCAACCTTCTCGGGTTGCCATAAACAAAGGTCACAAACTCACTTCTGTCATCCTCCACATGCACAACTCTAGTGTGAATATACTGATTATGGTCATAAGCAATTTCGACTTTGACTTTCATGTCATCCCATAGGAGCCAAATCCCCCCAGCAAAACCCACAGCCTCATGTTTAAAGCTTTTATTGAAACCCAACTTTTTTATGATTTTATCCCCTCTACAACCACTTATCCTAGTCTCAACTAAAGCCAGAATGCTAATCTTAAATCGAAATTTCAAATCTTTAATAAGGGCAGGAAACTCTTTTTTCCCTACCCCCCTACAATTCCAAGAACAAATGAACATAAAAGCTAACAAAACTAAGAACAGAGGGCCAAACACCCAACACAGACAATTAGTAGCTAAAAACAGCCCTAACACCCCCTGAGGGAGTAGGCTGGTCCTCTATACTCATCTCCTGCTGAATAGGAGTAAAAGAATTAGACAAAACAGGGGCCTCAATCCCCTTACCTTTAATCTTAGCTTGAACCTCCTCACCCGAGCCTCCATATCCTCCTAGTGGCAAGGACTTCACTTTAGCCCTAGGTTTCTTCCCTTGCTCAGCTCCACTCTGACCAGCATTCGGAGGAAGATTCTCAACTTCACCCTTCCTATGATCACTAGAGGCTGCTTTACTGAGCTTGGAACCACTACTACCAATCTTGCTTCTGTTGTCCTTCAGAATCCCTCTCTTCTGCCCCAAGCTGTCCTGCCTCAAACTCTTGGTTGAGTTCTTTGGACTAGCAGCTCCAGCATTGCCCTCAATTCCAGCTACCATCTCCCCTTTAGGCTCAGATTGCTTTGAATCACCATTCTTGTTCGAACTCAAAACAGGAATTGAAGAGTCCTTCTCACCCGTTTCTTTCTGAGAACCAAGACTCCCTTCCCCTTCATCCCATCTGGAACCCCTAACATCCTCCCTAGCATCCTTCGAACTAACCACAGGAACCTCTTCCTTCACAAACACCCTCTTCTCCTGGACAAATCTAGGTTTCCCTCCCCTCTTAGGTTTCTGAACCACCATCCAACTCCCAAAAGCTTCCTCAACCTCCTGGCTTGTCTTACTACCAACACCAGGATTTCCCTCCAAGGGCTGCTGACCATTCACATCCACCTCCATAGGTCTCCCCTGATTTTGAGTAGATAAGTCATCACACTTATCCTTCCTGTGACCATAAACACCACACTTAAAACAAATAAGGTGAATCCCTTCATATCCAACCTGGTATACCTTATCATCAACCGTGAATTTCGAAAGCAGTGTCTTTCTAAGATCCACTTCCACACAAATTCTTGCAAACTTTGCTCTCTCAGTGATAACCACATCCCCCAAATCATTTTTCCTCAAGGAATTTCTATCAATTTTGAGCGTACGCCCAAGTAGATTCCCAATTTTCCACAAGTAATGGACTGAGTACAACTCAATTGGGAGCCCAGGGACCCTCACCTACACAGCAAGCTTCCTGAAGTCTTCATCATACGGGTCGAAGAAAGGGAACCACCTTTGAACCACAATATAGTGATCAGCAACCACCCAAGGACCCTCCTCCAGCACATGCACGTAATCCCCATCATCATGGAACCTTAGGAGAAGGAACCCATTATCCAGATCTATCAACTCGTACGTAGAAACCAGGTTCCAAAGCCTCTGCAAACGTGCCATCAAGAACCGCGTCCCTATTTTCTTCCCCATCAACTTAATGATAAGGGCCTTCCTCCACTGTTTACAACTTCCCTTGTGCTCGCTCTTAGAAAGACGGAGAACTGGACATAGGGGATCCTCCACAGCACCGTGACTAAGATCCTCATCACACCCATCCTCCTCCTCTTCCTTGCGTTGAATTTCCTTCCAATCGTCTGCCTCTCCCTCCGAAAAGCCTTCTCCCTCATTCAGCCTTAACAACTTATCTTTGTACGAGATAACCCTCGTACCATTACCCTCCTTCTTCGTACAGTCACCCTCCGCGCAAGAAGCCTTGGCTTCTTCGCTACCTTCAACATCCAGCTTTTCCAGCATAAAATCGTCCATGTTGTCATCAACTAATGTCACCCCTTTAGGTTTCTTCACACTCCGCAGAATCAAGTCTTCTTCCTCAGTCGTTCGATCTCTCCCACCTGTAGATCCATCATCAACCATCTCCATCTCCTCAGTCACAGCTCAGAAAACCCTAACAGAGAGGAAAAAATCGCACGCGTGTATCGTACGCGCTTTACATTTTCCAAACTAAGTTATCATACTATATTTTCATATGCCTTATTAGTTATTTTTTAATTGCACTTTTTGAATTACTCTCAATTAGGTAATTTTTTAAATTAAAATTAATCAATTACATTTTCTACTATATATTCAGATATAATGACAGACAATTTAAGAAATTGTAATTATATGTTAATTAACTGGGTGTGTAAATTGATAATTAAAAATTCTAAATACACTTCTTAAATTTTGAATGTAAATGTATTTAACGTATATGTGTGATAGATAAGATACAATAAGACCACGCCATTTAAATACGAATTAACAAATAAAAATATTAATGTTTGTCTTGACTAGAAAATAGCGAATAACTTTAAAGTTTAGTTCAAAAATAAAATAAAATCAGGTTGCGTATGAATAAAAAATTAAGCTTGTTAGAAGATAGTCTCATCCGATCGATGGAAATCAAGCATGCTCTGAATTTATTAGGCCACCTCTTTTTATATGCAGGTTTTTATAATAACTTTTTTTTAATAATGAAAAAACATTGTAAAAAAAAGGTATTGGATTGAGCTTTTCTATAATTTATTCCATAATTTAGGGATTTTCATAATTATGAATTATTTCTTTTTTTGTTATTTTTAAATTATATTTGAGTGTGCGATGATCGTGCGTTATCTTCTTTGATTGCATATGGTTATAGTGATTTATTTTTTTATTTTTTTATTTTTTTATTTTTTCTATTTAAGGCTTGTAGAACCTTATTATTATCAGGTCGTTTTTGGTTAAATAAAATTAAGAAAAGTGAAAAGTGTTTTCTCGCAATTTGTGTTTCGTTCTTTCTTTCTGTTTAGCCAATTGGTTATTGTTTCGGCATTATTTGGTAATTAGAGCTCTGGTTGTCACATAAATGGCTGAACAGAACAATGACGGTCGAACTCGAGCTCGAGCTCGTGGAAAATGGGGTCAAGGCGACAGTGCGGCGGTAGAGGGTGTGGTAATACCCTTAACAACGACGACTGATGACCACACATCTACAGTATAAATGCTTAAGTCTCTTTCTGATAAAAGTGCGAATACCGGCTCTGCTTCACGGTATAAATGCGTACTGGTGAAGTGTTCTAAAAAATTATAATAAAAATACAAATATTCTTAGAAAAATATCTAGGCCAATGATATCAGTTTTGGAGTAAAGAAAATGAGTGATGTCTAAATTAATAGCGGCTATGTGTAAAATGTGTATTGGTAAAGTGTCTCGAAAAATTAATGTAAAAATATGATAATTCCTTGAAAAATGTCTAGGTTAAGAATATAAAATTTTAGAGTTAAACGAAGGGCGGAATAAATTAAACTAATACTGTTAGTTTAAGTGAGTGCACTTATAAATAGCTAATGGCACTAAATCCTGGGTCAGAATTTATAACACCCATGTAGATACAGCCTCTCATCCTCTTATTTCTGCCACCCTTTGTTCTTCATGAAATACAAAGCCTTTCTTTAAGAAAAAGCACCAAGATTCATTCTTTCTTCATCATTGATCATTTCACCCATGTAAACACCTTGAGTTTGTGAAGTTAGTGAAGAAAGTGAGCATCTTGAAAGAGTGTGTTTGCTGCCTTGGTGAGTGAGGAGTGTATCCTTGTGTGTTTTGTAGAGTTGGAGCCATTTCCAGCTACTTTCAAGCTTCAAGGAACCAAACTTAAAGAGAAAGAACCAACCTGTCTTTGTCATTTTCATTCACCATTTGGGCAGTGGCTTGGAGCAACTGCAAAGCCCTCAAAGTTCTCTCATTTTATTTTTGAAATTCCTAAGGTAACCTATCATAATTTCCTTTGTAATTTAGCTTTTTTGAGTCTTTTAAAAAGGGAAACTTTGATGATTCAAGTAAAAGGTTGTTAATTTAAGTGTAATATGATAATTTCAACTTCTGTTTATGGGTAAATCAAAGGTGGGAACCTTGGGAGGCCATTGGAGCTCGAATTATGCAAAAAAATCTACATTTTCGCGTTTCTGCACAGGTGGTAATTGATTACCTTAGAGTGATAATCGATTACCATGAATGGTAACCGATTAACCCCTGTACGGTAATCGATTACCTAGTGCGAATGTGACAACAACACACTAGTTTGGTAAAATTGCGATATCTTGAGCTATAGAGCTCCAAATCGAGTGCCGTTTAGACCTATGTGAAGCTAACACATAGGGATACAACTCTGTAAAATTTAATAGCCATTGGATAAGTGTTTTGATCGCAGTATCAATTTGAATTGGCATTTTGGTTGTTGGAAATTCTGTTTGTAACAGTCACTTTTGCGTAAAACATAATTGGAGTTATACAACTCCGAATGAGACATAAAATATGTCATTGTAAAGCCGGAGATGTCTAGTTTAACATATTAAAATATTAGAATTTTCGGTAAAAATTTACAATTAAAGTTTAAAAAGAGTAAACGCGGTTTAAGGCTTAAGGCTTTGAGGAAAGCCTACAATAAGCGAAAATGAAAATGAAAACATATTCCTTTTGGCTTGAAATTATAGAGCATGAGTATTGATGATATTTATATTATAAACAGACCTTGATCCTGCTGTTTTGTGACTTGTGGAATGCTGTTTGGATTTTAAGCTTGAGTATACTACTTGACAGGTAAGTTCTGTGTTCTCAGGGTTAATCCCCATTTGTTCCACCATACTCCAAGAAGGGGATGGTAGTTTTATGTGGTATATGTGCTTACCTGTTATTTGACATGATGAAATGATGCACTCTTATATATGTATGTTATGTGGTGTATTACACACAAAATGGCTAATACATGAGTGTAATGTACTGGAGCTGCACAAGATTGTATTTCCTGAGTGTGGGTATAAGGCAAGAGCCTTATACTTCTTGTGTATGTAGTAGACGTGTGTAAGTCATATCGTTCTCTGGCCAGTAGACTTGTTAGCACACATGCATGATATATATCATTTGGACATGATTGTTGTATCTGAGATATGACTATTATGCTTGTGTTATATTTGTTGTGAGCATGGGGGTTGTCCATGCCTTATTTGATATTGGTCTTTGGTTGGACGAGTATGTTTTGTTTACGCCATGAGATATGGACGTTGGTCATGACTATGTGATGTAGCTTCATGACTTAGTATTTAATTATGTTATGGAGGCATTTTAGGATTTATATTGTGGTTTTGCAATTAAATAAGGATATAGATGGATTTTATATTGCCATGTTAATAAAGAAAAAGTGATCTTGCATGCCTAATAACTAGTTTTATTTTAGCTTCCGCATTTAATTGAGTTGTGCTTAATACGGTAATATGATAACAATTCGGGTATACATGGGGTGTTACATTTTATGGTATCAGAGCAAACTTTCTAGGGAAATATCCTTATGTATTGCAATAACCTAAGATGCCTTGTTAGTCTAAGTTGTCTTGGGAGTTTCTTTTAGGTCTTGCTATGATAATGCTTGTGTGACCACATTGTGTGAACTTGATCAACTCATCCTTTGTATAACATGTGCAGAGTTAAGGCGCCTTCTAGGAGAACTCGAGAGACAAATGAGGGTCAGCCTGATCCTATCTTGACTGTATTAGCTGAGATGCATGCAGCTAGACAGACCGATCAGGAGGCAACTAGTGCGGCCAACTAGGCTATGATGGATGCCATTAAAGAGGCAAACCAGAAGGCCATTAAGGATGTATTAGAGGTGAATCGACTGACGTATATTGTAACATCCCGGGCGCTGATGCGGGCGGGAAGTGATCGCCAGTGCAAAGAGGCACGGACAAGGAGTGGCTCCTGACAGGCTTCCAGCGGGGGATTACATGCATGAATGAATCGAATCGACACCAGAAAGAAAGGATTCCAAAGACTGTGCAGGTATGAGACTGCATAGTTCATGATAGCTTATAAGAATTAATTGGTACTACCTATACCAACAAGATGCATCTGTTTTTCGGTAGCTCGAAAGAGAAGAACTTCACAGTTAAGCATGCTTAACTTGGAGCAATTCTGGGATGGGTGACCTCCTGGGAAGTTTTCCCAGGAAGTGTGAAAAATCGTATAGTGGAAGTTCTACCGAGAGATATCATGCAGAATAATCCTTCATTCAAGAAGTCTTTAGTTTGCAAGCAGTATTATGAATTTAGGGACAACAGGCGTAAGTAATTAGAAATTTTAGAAGCTTGCTCTTATGTATGACAAAGACAAGTAATGGGTCACAGATACCCAGCAAGATATGGGTTTTGCGAACTCACAATAAACTTAATCCTTGAAGTTACATTGAAGAAGTACAATCTTTAGTAATTTTAGGCTTGTGAATGCAATTCCTTAGCAGGGGAGGATATGTATGAATTTAATCTGCTCCAATCATGTAGCTCCATAAAGGACAAAACCCATAAACTATTGCTAGAATAATATTGCCTGCAGTTTGGTTCAATGATCGCATCTGTACCCATTATAGGAAAATCTGTATGATGTAACTACAAGTCCCATTTCCCCTGGGCACAACGATCTCTAATTAAGCTTCTAACAAAAGCTATGTCTTTATCTCCATGGAGCATGAGGTTGTTACGCCTGTTGTCCCTAAATTCATAATACTGCTTGCAAACTAAAGACTTCTTGAATGAAGGATTATTTCGCATGATATCTCTGGGTAGAACTTCCTCTTTGTTAGAGATATTAGAATTTCTAATAACTGACTTTCCACCGAAATCACTACAAGAGATTTCTTCCACCTCTAGATTCTCATCATCTTGCTCCCAATCATACTTATCATACATAAGGAATTCGCAATAAACTAGAGCATCCATAACGTGATTCTCATCATCTTGCTCTTCATCAGATTCATCATAAATCGTGACCTTTTGGTCTTCTGTCAAGTCTCTGATGTCAAAGACCCTTTCGACGATGTGTAACTCGTCGAAAAACTCATTTGGATGAGTGGTGCCATCGAATTCCGGGATCTCAATCTTCACCCCAATATTAGCAAAAATATTTATCGCCAGGTTGACTTCGTCCTTATCGCTCCTTGTAACGCCCGGCCGCTTCAAGAATCAATGACTATACCCACATACTAACACAAGATTTTTCAGTGTGCTTTTTCTTTACTCGCACACTTCCTGGGAAAACTTCCCAGGAGGTCACCCATCCCAGAATTGCTCCAAGTTAAGCATGCTTAACTGTGAAGTTCTTCTCTTTCGAGCTACCGAAAAACAGATGCATCTTGTTGGTATAGGTAGTACCAATTAATTCTTATAAGCTATCATGAACTATGCAGTCTCATACCTGCACAGTCTTTGGAATCCTTTCTTTCTGGTGTCGATTCGATTCATTCATGCATGTAATCCCCCGCTGGAAGCCTGTCAGGAGCCACTCCTTGTCCGTGCCTCTTTGCACTGGCGATCACTTCCCGCCCGCATCAGCGCCCGGGATGTTACAATATACGTCAGTCGATTCACCTCTAATACATCCTTAATGGCCTTCTGGTTTGCCTCTTTAATGGCATCCATCATAGCCTAGTTGGCCGCACTAGTTGCCTCCTGATCGGTCTGTCTAGCTGCATGCATCTCAGCTAATACAGTCAAGATAGGATCAGGCTGACCCTCATTTGTCTCTCGAGTTCTCCTAGAAGGCGCCTTAACTCTGCACATGTTATACAAAGGATGAGTTGATCAAGTTCACACAATGTGGTCACACAAGCATTATCATAGCAAGACCTAAAAGAAACTCCCAAGACAACTTAGACTAACAAGGCATCTTAGGTTATTGCAATACATAAGGATATTTCCCTAGAAAGTTTGCTCTGATACCATAAAATGTAACACCCCATGTATACCCGAATTGTTATCATATTACCGTATTAAGCACAACTCAATTAAATGCGGAAGCTAAAATAAAACTAGTTATTAGGCATGCAAGATCACTTTTTCTTTATTAACATGGCAATATAAAATCCATCTATATCCTTATTTAATTGCAAAACCACAATATAAATCCTAAAATGCCTCCATAACATAATTAAATACTAAGTCATGAAGCTACATCACATAGTCATGACCAACGTCCATATCTCATGGCGTAAACAAAACATACTCGTCCAACCAAAGACCAATATCAAATAAGGCATGGACAACCCCCATGCTCACAACAAATATAACACAAGCATAATAGTCATATCTCAGATACAACAATCATGTCCAAATGATATATATCATGCATGTGTGCTAACAAGTCTACTGGCCAGAGAACGATATGACTTACACACGTCTACTACATACACAAGAAGTATAAGGCTCTTGCCTTATACCCACACTCAGGAAATACAATCTTGTGCAGCTCCAGTACATTACACTCATGTATTAGCCATTTTGTGTGTAATACACCACATAACATACATATATAAGAGTGCATCATTTCATCATGTCAAATAACAGGTAAGCACATATACCACATAAAACTTGGAGTATGGTGGAACAAATGGGGATTAACCCTGAGAACACAGAACTTACCTGTCAAGTAGTATACTCAAGCTTAAAATCCAAACAGCATTCCACAAGTCACAAAACAGCAGGATCAAGGTCTGTTTATAATATAAATATCATCAATACTCATGCTCTATAATTTCAAGCCAAAAGGAATATGTTTTCATTTTCATTTTCGCTTATTGTAGGCTTTCCTCAAAGCCTTAAGCCTTAAACCGCGTTTACTCTTTTTAAACTTTAATTGTAAATTTTTACCGAAAATTCTAATATTTTAATATGTTAAACTAGACATCTCCGGCTTTACAATGACATATTTTATGTCTCATTCGGAGTTGTATAACTCCAATTATGTTTTACGCAAAAGTGACTGTTACAAACAGAATTTCCAACAACCAAAATGCCAATTCAAATTGATACTGCGATCAAAACACTTATCCAATGGCTATTAAATTTTACAGAGTTGTATCCCTATGTGTTAGCTTCACATAGGTCTAAACGGCACTCGATTTGGAGCTCTATAGCTCAAGATATCGCAATTTTACCAAACTAGTGTGTTGTTGTCACATTCGCACTAGGTAATCGATTACCGTACAGGGGTTAATCGGTTACCATTCATGGTAATCGATTATCACTCTAAGGTAATCAATTACCACCTGTGCAGAAACGCGAAAATGTAGATTTTTTTGCATAATTCGAGCTCCAATGGCCTCCCAAGGTTCCCACCTTTGATTTACCCATAAACAGAAGTTGAAATTATCATATTACACTTAAATTAACAACCTTTTACTTGAATCATCAAAGTTTCCCTTTTTAAAAGACTCAAAAAAGCTAAATTACAAAGGAAATTATGATAGGTTACCTTAGGAATTTCAAAAATAAATAAATGAGAGAACTTTGAGGGCTTTGCAGTTGCTCCAAGCCACTGCCCAAATGGTGAATGAAAATGACAAAGACAGGTTGGTTCTTTCTCTTTAAGTTTGGTTCCTTGAAGCTTGAAAGTAGCTGGAAATGGCTCCAACTCTACAAAACACACAAGGATACACTCCTCACTCACCAAGGCAGCAAACACACTCTTTCAAGATGCTCACTTTCTTCACTAACTTCACAAACTCAAGGTGTTTACATGGGTGAAATGATCAATGATGAAGAAAGAATGAATCTTGGTGCTTTTTCT